>NC_056749.1:257068339-257233339 GCF_019279795.1 Protopterus annectens
CTCATATGCAGTCTTGCATATGGAATTAGGAGAATACATGAGGCCATGAACCCTAGGGATTGCAGTATTTTTCTTGCAGAGAGCTGGGTTTTGGTGGCCAGTAGTTTGAAGTAACTTGTCAAATAAATCTGCTTTGCTGGAGTGAGGAATGCCATCTGGGAAATTGTGTTGAAGCTTGCTCCTAGGAATACAATTTGTTGGATGGGTGTCAGATGTGATTTCTTTTCGTTGATGGTATATACCCCAAAGACGTTAGGACTCTCTTTTACAAACGTCAGGTACTGAAGTAGCAATTCCTGACTGTCCGCCTGAATCAGGCAATCGTCCAAGTATGGGTAAATTTGAATATTTCTCTGCCTGCAGAATGCAATGGCTGGAGCCAGGCACTTTGTGAATACCCTGGGTGCAGTAGATAAGCCAAAGGGAAGTGCAGACTACTGATAGTGCATACAGCCTGCCCTGAAACATAGATATTTCCTGCAAGATTCCCTTATGGGGATGTGCAGATAAGCTTCTTTTAAGTCTAGGGTGACCAGCCAGGAGTCCTTGGCTAGCACAGGAAGCAGCTGCTGGAATGTAAGCCTTTTGAATTTTAGTACCACCAGGAAGGTGTTGAGAATTGAAAGATCCAGGATAGGGTGCCAAGAGTTCTCTTTTCTGGGCATCAGGAACAGTCTGGAGTAGAAACCCTGTCCCCCCCTTTGCTCTGCTGGAACAGGTTGAATAGCCTTGATACTGAAAAGAGAAAGTACTTGCTTTTGGGCCTCTGCCCACTGGTTTGGAGGAAGGTCTGGCAACCCGCTTGGGGTTGGCAGTGAGTGGAAGTAGTATCTATATCCCTGGGATGAAATGTTTAAGACCCAGTGGTCCTGGATAATGTACTCCCAGTTTTTTGCATGCAAAGCGAGTTTTCCTCGTAGGGGTGCAAGTATTTGGGCATGGCTGGGAAGGATGTAAGACAAGTCATTGTGAACATTTTCCATATGGGGGTGGCTTACTACTCCCTGTTTTTGAGGTGGGAGCTCTCCATTGTTTATATCTGTGCATAGCCTGAGACTGTAGTCTTTGTGGTCTGTTGCCCCTGGGTTTGGACTGAAGGTCTGGGAGGGACTGGAAAGGACCAGTTTTTTATAAGGCCAATGCCTACTGAATCTAGGTGGCTGTACCTGTAAGAAATCTTTAACAGTTTGCATAGATTTACCTTTTTTCTCTCTCTTTTTAAGAACAACTTCTGCTTTGGTGCCAAACAAACATTCTTGGTTTAATGGAGCATCTAGTAATTTTGCTTTGACATGGTCTGGCAAGATTTGTCCCTTCAGCCAAGCATGCCTCCTCAGAACAGACCCAGTGACAGCAGCCCTGCATGATGCTTCTAAAGTATCAAAACCACACTAGAAGGTATGTTTACCAACTCGGTTTGCAGAATGCATTAACTCTTGTAAATCTTTACTTTCTGCACAATCAGGAATCAACAACATTTTTTGTTTAACTAGTTCCACAATATGCTACTGGTACTTCAACTTGTGAAACTGGCAATTTAAAGCCCTAATGGCATGAGTTGCAGAGGTATATACCTTCTTACCCCATCTGTCTAAAGCCCTAGAATCCCTGCCCGAAGAGGTAGTGTTTTTGGCTGTAGTAGCCTTAATACCTTTAAGTCCCTGGGAAATGGTCCCTAGATCCGCAGTGGGATTTTTAAGGAAAATTTGTGAGAGTCGGTTACTCTGTAGTACCTGTCAGGCTTTCTAGGAGCTGTTGGTAAAGTATCAGGGGTAGACTGAATTCCACAAAGACATCATCTACAATATCCAGGACAGGAGGTATATAGCTAGAGGCCTGTGCTGAGGCAAGTCTAAAAATTCTCAGTCTCTTTTTGGTCTGTGAGTAGTCCTGGCATTCCCAGCGGAAATGCTCACTTTGGGTATGCAAGTTTTCACCAAAAGGAAAGTCCTCTGGAGAGGAGGCAGAGGTAATGGAATCCTCTGCATCTGAATCCTCATAGGTAGATAAGGGTATGTCCTGGTAAATCAGAGGGGTCAAAGTCACCGGACTCCTGGTCTGTAGAATCAGAAGGGAAATCAATTCTTTGTCTTTGAGAGGGGGAAGGCTGGCTTCTCCTAATTAAAGTAATAATGTCTTCAGCCATTCTAAACATTTGTTTCTGTGGCATGGGAGCTTGAGAATGCGCTTTGGTCGTCAGTTTCCTAGGCGTAGTGCGAACTCTGGGCCTGAGAAACTCGGTAGTTTTAGTCAGAAATGAAGTAGTTGGTTTAATACAAGCATCGGAAGGTCTGAATACACCCTCAGAAGTCGGTGCCTGCACACTGGCTCCTGATCCATCCAAGGTAGAGACATCCACAGGTTCCATAATCGAAGCATCTTGGGGCCTGCGAATCTGCAGAAGCGGGTATCAGGGGCTGCGAAGGCGCCTGAGTACCGGCAGACTGGCGACTAGCTTAACGGAAGTGACGGCAGTTTTGGACCTATGCAGTCTTGTCTCTGTCGTTATCCTTATGTTTTTTCAGAAGATTGGTAGTTGGATGGCTTATCGAAGCCATTTCGGAATATGGAGAATGAGAGCAAAAGAATTTAGCCCAATGACGAACAGTTCGGGTGTTGAACAAGGTGCAAAACCGACAGCGAGGAACATCGTGGTCTGAGCCTAAACAGGTGACACAGTAAGAATGAAAATCTCTGTGAGGTATTTGCTTTCCAAAGGCAAAACAATTAACTTTTTCTGACATCGGTTAGAGAAAGAAAACAGGATCCCCAACGGAGTACTTCGCTTTAGAAGACTTAAGGTTTGAAACTCGAAAAACGAAAATTTCAGGTAGCAGCCGACTGGCACTTGTAAACTGCTTCTGTTTTGGGCTCCCGCCTAAGAAAAGCGGATGTAATGGCGTCAGCTGCATGTTTTATATGACAGCATCGGACGCAGAAATCCCAAGACACTGGTATTCGGGCCAAATGAGGGCTACCTTCAAACAGATAACCCAAGTGCAATGACTCCAACAGTGAAACACGAAGAAAATCTGTGATAACAGCCTACCCTTCACTGAAATAAAACTGCAGGCTAGCCCAAATGACAGAAAGATGGAAAATAACCTACCAGTACTAGAAAGGAATAGATCAGACAAGAAAGAATCTGGAGCTGAGTGTGCAACAGCCCCAAAAAAGAAGTTATGTACTCACGATAATGTTCCATATTTGTAGTCCATCTTGCCCTTCATTCTTACTGATGGGATCGGAGCCAATCCTCGGCTCCGACTTGGTCTATTTACAAGCTCGAAGTCTTCTAGTTGCCTCGTGGTTAGGTAGGTATCCCATGGTGCACCAGTACAATCCCCAGATCTTGTTTGCAGCTAACTAGGAGAAATAATAACAAACATATAGAAGGAAGCCAATAACAAAAAAATCTCCAGTGAATAATAACAATATTTTTCTGTCTCCAGGTACTTTCAGGATGGGGGTAGGAGGGTGGGCTCGTAAGAATGAAGGGCGAGATGGACTACAAACATGGAACGTTATGTTGAGTACATAACTTCATGTTCTGTAGTCCTGTCTTGCCTTCAATCTTACTGATGGGACAGAGTCCCTAGCACCTTATTCTTGGGTGGCTCAAAGAAAAATACTCCTGAGTACTGTGGAACCAAAAGATGCTCTACCCTTGGAGGTTAAATCCAATTTGTAATGAGTAATAAATGTGAGGGGTAACCCAAGTTGCTGCTGCACAGATACTATCAAGTGGGACCCTGGCTTGAAAGGCTGCAAAGGTAGACTGAAATCTCGTAGAATGAGCCTTCATTTTGAAAGGTAAATGTAAGCTATACAGCTAGAGATCCAATTTGAGAGGGTCACTGTAGACTGATAAACCCAACCTGGATTCGGAGAAGGAAATAAATAAATTATCTGATTCCCTGAATTCCATGGTCCGGTGCAAATAAAAAATGTAATTGTCTATGGACATCCAACTGATGAAACCTGTATTCTGCTGCATTGGAATGACTTGGGAAGAACACAGGAAGTTATATGGATTGGTTCAAAGTGTTATGGGAACAGACCTTGAGGACAAAGGAAGGATTAGTAAGAAGAGATACTCTGTCTTTGTGAAAAATCAGATAAGGGTGTCTTACAGACACTGCTTGCAACTCTGACACCCGTCTGGCAGATGAATGAGAAGGCTCAAAGGGCGAAGACGTCAATTTGGATAGCACAAAATTCAAATCCCATGAAGCAACAGGTTCCTGAAATGGGGGTCTTAAATTGGCACCTTTGAGGAAGGGTTTGCACAGCCTATGTGACATCAGATTACAATTTTGTATGCCTAGATGAAAATTAGAAATCGCTGCCAATTGAACCCTGAAAGTGGCAGCCGTAGATCCCTGATGGAAAAGCACAGACATGAATTCGAAAACCACCAGAATGGAGGCAGTATAAGGGTCAACATTCTTTTTCTCAGCCCATATAGAGAATCTCCTCCATTTACTGGAATATAGTCTCCTAGTGGAAGGTTTATGAGAGGACGTTAGGATACGAGTCATGGTGGGTGAGAAGTCGTAAAAGCTTGACTAGGGATGGAACTGGAGCAGCCAAGCTGTCAAATTGAGGGCGAGTAAAGCAGGATGAAGTGAGCCTGACATGTGCGTCAAGAGATCTGGCACTGGGTCAAAAATTCAAGGATAGTCTAGAAGAGGCCAGAGAAAGGGGAACCAAACCTGAAGAGGTCAGTACGGAGCAATGAGGATCAGTTTGCTTCCCAGCTGTTTCGCTTTCTGAATAACCTTGGCTATGAGAGGAAAAGGAGGAAAAGCATAAAGGAGACCCAGGGGCCAATCGTGAGCAAGTGCGTCTCTTGGTGACTCCCCCGGAGGGGGGATGAGGGAGAAATAGCTGCTGCATTTGGCATTAATCGGGCTGGAAAAAGATCGCAGCAAGGCTGTCCCCATCTGCGGAAAATCTGCTCCGTTATTTCCTGTTTCAGAAACCACTCGTTTGGCATCAAGATTGCCTGGCTGAGCTTGTCGGCTATCACGTTGATTGTCCCTGGAATGTGCGCTGTCACCAGAAAACGCTGGGAAGATATCACCCATTTCCAAACTCGAATGGCCTCTCGACAAAGTGGGTATGATCTGGTTCCGTCTTGTTTGTTGATATACCATGCAACGACATGTTGTCGGATTGTATCGCAATCGTCCCAAGAGGCAAAAGGTCGTGAAGTGCTTGCAATGCCAGGAGCACCACCCTCATCTCTAGAACGTTGATATGCAGGTCAGCCTCATGATCTTGCCATGTGTCTTGGACAGTCCTGCCTAGATAATGCCCCCCCACCCTATCTGTGAGGCATCTGAGGTCACGGTGGGAATGGGTTGGTGAGAGACAAATGACATGCCCATGGTTAACTGGTTGGGTAGAGTCCACCAAATGAGGTCCTTCTTGCAAGAGTCTGTCAGCAGTATGTGATGAGATAATGGTAGGTGTTGAAAGGACCACTGGGACAGCAGCCACTGAAGAACCCTCATGTGTAGTCTGGCTAACGGCACTAGTAGTATGGTGGAAGCCATGGTCCCTAGAAGCTTCAGAATAGTCTTGCTCTTGACCTTTCGTAGGGGGAGAACATGTTGAATTTGAAGAACCCGATTCTGTGCCCTTTCTACTGGAAGCCGATCCAACATGTCTACCATGTCTATCTCTGCGCCTATAAAATTCACAAATTGAGGGCAATGAGGCAGACTTTTCCCAACTGATAGAAATCCCGAACTGGGCACAAAGTTGAATGACAGCATCCCTGGTCTGAAGAAGTAGATGCCTGGTGGGGGCAGTCAGGAGCCAGTCGTCCAGATACGGAAACACCTGGAATCCTCAACATCTCGGGTGAGCTGTCACTACTGCCATACACTTGGTGAACACCCTATGGGCTGTGGTGAGACCAAAGGGCAAAGCACGAAACTGGTAATGACTGGCTCCCAGCCAGAAGCGTAGATGGCTCCTCGACGCCGTGTCCATTTTCATGTTATAGTAAGCGTCTTGGAGGTCTATCGAGCACATCCAAGTGTCTTTCCCTAGTAACGGGAGTATAGACTGCAGTGTCACCATCCAGAACTTGTCCTTTACTGATTCGTTCAATCTATTGACGTCCAAGATGGGACTCCCGTCCCCTGTATGTTTTAGCACTAAAAAGAATCTGGAGTAAGTTCCAGATCCTATTTGGTCTACTGGGACGGTTCTCTGCCAGCAACTTGTTGACCTCCACAGTTGCCTGATCCCTGTGATTGGGTGGAACATCCGGGATCCTCTTGGGAACACAGGGTGGCAGAGAAAAGGGTATGACAATTTCAGGTAATAATTCTTTGTACCCATTTGTCTTGAGTGATACTTAGCCAGGCTTCTGGATACAAAGATATGCAACCCCTGACTGACTCCAGAGAAGCAGTCGGGCCCCACATCAGGAGCGCTGTTAAGGTCGGCTCCGAAACGAATAGTGGCCTCCCTGGTTTTGTGGTCCGCCCCTGCCTCTAGGGCGACATCTACCATTTCCTCCTCCTCCTCTGAAGGAGTCCCCACCCTGTGCATCTTGTAAAAACCTCTGGGACTTCTTGAACCTCATTTTACCACCTCTCCGACCCCTAGGGTATGGTCTAGAGGGGACAGTAAAACGTACTCCTACAGCAGAGTGTTTTTCCTTCTTGCTCGCACCGGGTGAGTGTGTCCTTTACCTTGGGTCCAAACAATAAAGAACCGAAGGGGGTGTTGGTAAAGGTAGACTTGGACAGTTCCACAAAATTACACAAATGCATCCAGGAATGATGTCTTAGGGAAATTCCTGAACCCGCTGCTCTACTCGCTCCATCGGCTGCATACGAGATAAGCCTCATGGACAAGTTGACAATAGAGTTCAAGGTGGACAACTGGGCAGACACCTTGTCAGGGGCTCCCTCAGTACATGTACCTTCTAGAGAATCTCCTAACTCCTTAAGGAGATCTCTCTGAAGCCTCGTAAAGTGTGTAAGGTAGTTCAGCAATCTAAATGCCGCTGACAAGAAGATAAGCTTCCTGTATCTGTCCATTGTTCAAGACTTATTTGGCGGATGAACAGAAGCTGTTTCCGCTAGCTCCTTCTTAGTGGCCACCGCCACCACCATGGTATCTACGGAACACCTTTAGACAAAAATTCCTTTTCCCTGGGCCCAGAAAGAAAATGATTTGGTCTCCTGGGGACTGGCTCCACAGCATCAGGAGTATCCCACACCTTCCGACTAACTAGCTCCATCAGTTCATGAAAGGGTGGAGACACCAAAGAGGCTGAAGGTTGAGACCTGAAAGCCTTCAGGTACACTGACTTCTTACCAGAAGGGGTGACAGTTGGCCAGCCACACCTCTGTTTAAGGACTTCCAAGATGTCTACGAAAGCGACATCATCAGGGGACGACTTGGGGGACCCTTCTGACTCCTCGAGGTCAGTGTCCGAGGTAAGAGACTCATCCTGGGAGTCTACATGCTTCCTCTTGCATGTTCTCTTCAGTGGGGGCTTCTCGGAAGGATAGACATCGGGTCCGAGCTCACCCTCGCCGATGCACTGATAGGAGGGCTCGGAACTGAAAAGGTTCGGTTCCAAGCATCTGTCGGGGCTGACCGGGGAGCTTCAGCTCCTAGACACCACAGACGGTACCAAAGAGTGTCGGAGCGGAACTCCGCTCCGAAGCAACCTCAGGGGTAGCTGGAACCGAGGGTTCCACCAGCAGTACCTAACACCCCAGCTCCGAAAGACCAGCATGGTTCGGAGGAGGAATCACTATAGAGTGGACGGACTCAAGTGGCCCCAGAACTAACTGGGTCAAAGCCAACAACAATTTAGGTAAGGCAGATGACTTCAGAAGTCTCAGCACTACCCTCTCCACATCATCTTCTGATAAATTCCTGGAAGACACAGTAGGAGAGTGGGATCATTGCAGTATGGGCGACTTTAATATAGGGAAGACTGGTAAAGGGTCCATACACAACTCTGTTGAATACTCTCAGTGGTCGGCTCCTACTTGGCGCCGACCCTGTAACCACAGTAGTAAAACTCTCTATCGGCTCCGAACTCAGTGGGGCTGATGAGACAGTAATTTTGTCAGGCTTATTCATTTTAAGAGGCGGCTCTGAGATACCAGCCGGTGCCGGGAAGGGCCTCTTAGAGGATTTGGACTTTTCCCATTTGATCCCTGAGATCTAGCAGAGGAGGAAGAGCTAGCCAGATCTTCCTCAAAAGGTGGCTTTAGGGGCTTTCTTGCAACACCCTAGCACTAAAAGAGTGGCAAAATAAGCAAGTTTCCTTTAAGTGGATGGCCCCAAGACAGTAAATGCAGTTACTGTGACCATCTGTTATGGACATCTTCTGTGAGCATTTTATGCATTTTTTAAAGCCAGATGGCTTATGGTCCTTGCCTTCCTTAGACATCTCACAGAAGATGAACTCACACACACAGGGAAGAAAGTGGGAGGACTAGGTCCTGTAACTTAAACGGGCCTAGCCCTGGTAGGAAAGAAAGGGAAACTACATCCTCTAACTAAAACGGACCTAGGGGGTACAGAAACAAGTAGAGAAACTCGCACACACAACAGAGACAGGAATACAGTCTAATTTGTGGAAAAATACAAACAAGGTCAACAGAACCTTGTTCTGTCTGTAACACTAACAACAGGAATATCAGCAAGAGGAAAACTCCACAAAAAAGTTATTACTTATAGCTATTTAACAATCACACACAGCCTAAATTAAGCGCAAAAGGGGCCTACAACTACTAATATCAAAAGTATGAAAACAGTAATATATCAACCAAGTGAAAACTGGCACACAGGATACCAAGTACTATAAGGACAACGGCAAACTGTACTCAAAGAAATTGCACACAAACGGCGCTCTATTAAACGCTATTCTAACTGCAAAGATTACACTAACTATAACTATACAATGCTATCAAAATGTGAAACAGAAGATTTATCCAAAATTTTTAAACAAAATGTGTAAGACTTAGCCACGGCCAAGAAGAAGCGCATCTGAACTCGTCGACGCAGCAAACAAGATCTAGGGATTGTATTGGTGCACCATGGGATATCTACCTAGCCACAAGCCAACTAGAAGACTTTGAGCTTGTAAACAGGCCGAGTCGGAGCCAAGGATCAGCTCAAATCCCATCAGTAAGAATGAAGGCGAGATAGGACTACAGAACATCATCAGTTACATGAACTTTAAGAACGAACAATGACAGGAATCCACCTTAAGTTAGAAATGAGATCTAGACCATGAAAGGAATTGCTGTGCTGCCAAAGCAGCTACTCACTATTTCATATTCATAAGCAAGCAGTGACCTCATTTACTAGAAAGCAAGAAATGAAAAAAGGTATTTGAATATTACCTCTCTAAGCATACCAACACAATGCAGATTCTGGTGCAGCAGCACTCCTAAAGAGGCCATTTAAGTGGAAAAAATGACCGCGTATTTTACAGGGATCTGCTGGCCAGAGACCTTCTGCCATAAAATGTTTTTGTGCTACTTATCCCAAATATCCGTAACACTGTTCTGTATAAAGTCTTCCACAGTCCCATGGTACCACTGCAAATAATGACTGCCCTTTTTGACAAGGCTGACATGAATCTAGATCCATTAGCCACTACTACCAAAGGACAACACTGTAATGTCATAGTTTTATCTTATGCTTCCCAATAACCCAAGCCTGTTTGATTAAAGAAAACCTCTACCAAGTCTATAGTAAGATAAGTGATGCTTATATTCACTTAAGAGGGTATCATTAAGGAAATTCAAACAAACCAAGAGACCCCCTTTTATGTTTAAGGTCATGAGGGAGGTCTGCAAGTTGCTACAAATGAAGCAGCACAGAACTCTGGTACATAATCCTCAAACAGGTGGTTTGATAAAGCATTTTAACAAAACCTAGACAAACATGTCACAGCTGGTGGTTGATAAAGATGGGGAAAACTGGAAAACCTTATACCCTTATCAACCCGATGTTTGCCATTAAGCAGATACCACAATCTTCCTCTGGTTTCATAAGATTTAAATTGCTCTATAGTATACCTACTACTATGGGTTTACCTGATTCAAAAAACAAACACAGTAAGGAGGACAGCCCTTGCTGAAGTATGACAGGCCACACTACCAAAATTCAGACAACAGCAGCATTTGTGCCTATAGTGAGGGAACATATGGTACAGGACTAGAAGGCACAGCTGTAACAGAAATGCTACAGTTACTGTATGCTAACCTGGTGACAAAGTGTTAGTCCTTACTCCCAAACTGGAGAACAAGTGCTGCTCATTTGATTTGACATGGGCCTTGTGAAAGTAATGAAGAAGTGAGAAGCAAACTAAAAGACCACAGAACTAGACAAAAGGAAATCAAAGCATATTTACCATATTGTCACTGTACTGAAACCTCGGGCGGCCGTGGTGGTGCAGCAGTTAGTGTTGCCGCCTCACAGCAAGAGGTTCTCTGGTTCGATTCTTGGCTGGAGTGCCTTCGCTGTGGAGTCTGCATGTCCTCCCTGCATTCCCATGGGTTAACTCCCACATCCCAAAGACATGCTAAAATTGGCCTAGGCGTGAGTGTGTGGGTGCCTTCTGTGGAAGGGTGGGTGCCGGTTTTGCAAATCAACACAGTAAAACTCCACTGCCAATCGTTCTGTGGACTGTTGCGCCACTGTGGCAAACCCTAACTGGAAAAGCTGAAAGGAGAAGTCGTCAATGTACTGAAACCTTGGAAAGATACAGAAGCATTGGCTGGTACAGAGTAACAGTTGCCTCAAGATTAAACAGGCTTGGAAGCAACATCAAATTTATAATGCTTAATCAAAGTATAAACAGAGGACCAAGTAGCAGCCTCAAGGGTGGACTTGGTATCCAAACCCTTGAAAAAAGGTACTAAGAGGCAACCACACTAGTAGAATGTGCCTTCATGGAAGGAGGACACTCTCTATGAAAAGAACAAAAATAGGGAAATGGCATTAGAAATCCAGGAGGAGATGATTTGCTTAGAAACAACCAAACCCCAAATCCCAGGATGAAAAGAAACAGTTCATACTTGCGAATAATGTTTGTTTTATCCAAATGATATCTGCGCTGTGTATGCAGGTCCAAGGCGTGAAGAACCTTCTCACAGGCAAACAGTGAAGAAAGGAAAAAGGAAGGAAGTTAAATAGATTAAGGGAAAAACTCATTAACCACCTTGGGCATAAAAGAGGGATTAGTAGAAGAGACACCATATGTCTATGTGAAAAATTAAAAAAAAGAGGAATACAGTTTGGAGTTCAGATACTCTTGTGGCAGAATTAAGAGCCAACAGCAAAATATTCTTCCAAGTGCAAAACTGCAAAGAGGCTGAATTAGCAGGTTCTAAAGGAGCCAGAGTAATTTTTTCAAGTACAAAACTGAGGTCCTAAGAAAGCGGAATAGGCTTTCTTGGGGGCCTGATATGAACGCCTTTGATAAATTGCTTGACCTCAATCTGAGAGGTCAAAGGAGGGCTCAAGGGCAGACAAATACAGACTGATGGCAAGTGAGCTTTAACTGAAGAATATGCCTAGCCAGCGTGGAGCAGATCACACAAGTGAGAGAGAATCAAGGGAGCACTCCTGAAAGAGGATCCTGATGACGAGAAGGGCACCATACCTTCCAGTAGTGGCTGGTTTCCTGGCTTCATGCAGAACCCGAAGCACGTCCTTAGACTAGAGGTGCCTACAGGGGATCAAAACCCTATCAACCACAGTGTCATCTGAAGATTGAATGAGTGAGGATTGATAAGAGATCCCTTGCCCTGTGTGAGAAGATCCACTCAGTAAGGTAATTTGTGGCGATAGTTCCTGGGGCCAGATGAAAAAGAAGGGGGAACAATGCTGTCTGGGACAAAAGGAGAGTCATCAACAAAATTTTGTGAAGAGTTCTGCTTGATCATGTGCAATATTCCTAGCAGCAGAGGATGGAGGAAGGCTTACAGAAACATTCCCTTCCAATGAAAAAACAGGGCGTTCACTTTCCAAGTCACAACACGTGGTACTCTAACACAACAGAGGAAGTTGTCTGTTCAGAGGGAAAGCAAAAGATCTAGCAGAGGAATACCCCACCAATAGACTATGTCCAGAAACACACGTCTGTGAGGCCTTCATTCATGAGCCTCTGTTCTGGACTTGCTCAGAGAGTCTGCCACCAGATTGTGCTCTGAAGGAAAGTAAACTGTCTGAAGACTCACCTAACTGATGGCCAGATCCCAGGGCTAAAGACCCAGTCTTGCAAATGTGTTAAGTTCTCAACCCCCTCCCCCCAACTTGTTGCTATACCACATCACAGTAGTATTGTCCATGAAGATTTTCAGGGGGCTGGGGAGAAAAAAAGGAATGAAAGATCTGTAGAGCCAGATGCAGAGCCCTCATTTATTTTTTGCTGATATGATTTAACCTCGAATGAGGAGGTCAAAGACCGTGAACTTTCAGAAGGCTACAAGAATTACTCCACCCCATATATGAAGCATCTGTGAACAGTTCATGGGAAGGAGCCTCAGCCTGAAAGGGCAGTCCCAAATTGAGAAAAACTTGTCAAATCCACCACTGCTGCTCAAGTTTTAGACAAGGTAAACTGCAGGGGGGGTGGCAGTGTTCAAGCCACACTTTTGAGGTACCACTGTAGCTTCTTCATATGGAGCCTGGCAAGAGGAAGTATGGGGATGGGAGAGGCCATAAATAATAGAACCCTGAAAAATTCCCCAGCCATGACAGAGGAAGAGGAGACAAAGAAAGTTGTTAGGGAGCAGGAACAGAAGCCAAAGTGGGAATGGTGTGAATCCTGCAACCAAGAAAATATGACCTTGGGAGGGCGTAAATATCAACTTTTTCAGACTGATGGTGAAACTAAGGACTCTCTTTTTTTTTTTTTTTTTTTTTTAAACAAAGGTAAGGTGGAGATCTTGCAGAAGACTACTGAGAGAAAAGCCTGAATAAGCAAGATATCCACATGAGGAAATACTGTATCCCTCGAAGCCTGCAATAAGCAATGACAGGAGCAAGGCATTTGGGGCAGTAGAAAGTCCAAAGGGCAAAGAAGAACACTGAAAATGACAGGAAGAAACAGGGAAATGTAAAAATTTCCTGAACAGAGAGTGAAGAAGATAAGCATTCTTGAGATCACAAAACAATGGCTGAAGAGAAAGCATCCTGAAAGAAAGGACCTTGAGGAATGAGTTGAGCAGAGAAAGGACCAGAACTGGTCTCAAAGTGTCCTCCTTCAAGGGAGCCAAAAACATCCTGGAGTAAAAAACACTTATCAGTTGGATGAGTGGAACAGCCTGAATGGTGCCTTGATCCAAAATGGACTGCAAAACCTCAGGAAAATGAGAAAGCTGGCCTGAAGGAGGTTGTGAAATGCCTGAAAGGGGGGTGGAGGAAACTTTCATACCGTGAAGTACCCCTACCAAATGATCGACAGCACCTAAGAATCTGAGATGATCTGTTGCCAATTTGTGAGAGAGAGAAAAATGGAGGAGAAAAAAATGTCATATACATAGGTCTGTCCTGAAACGAAGGCTTCGGAGATGTAGGAGTCTGAGTAGACTCAGCAGGAGGAATATGCTTAGACCCCTTCATAACTTTGGAAGGCTGACAAGTCTGCCTATAAACAAAGGCAGATGTAGAAGGGTAATTCCTCTGAAATTTGATATAGGAGTGATAATATGGTTGAGTTCTGGCATTGCCTTACCCTGGAGGGACTTGGACAGGTCAGGCGCAGCTGTCCCAAAAAGTTTTTTTATTACCCAGAAAAACATCCAAAAGCTTGGTTTAAAATCATCAGGTAAAGCTTGAAGGCAAAAGCAAGCATAACACCATCACCGAACCAAAAGGCAGCAACCATGGAAGAGGCATCAGCACCATCATTACTACATTTTATGGAATGATAAGCAACTTGGGAAGTAAACCCAAGCAGGGAAAGAGCTGAAGCTTTCCGTTCATAATCAGGAAGATCAGATAAACTCTTGGCGACATGAGAAAATGTGACTGAAGACGTACCTGGTCATATGGATTTGACAAATAGCCCAAAATCACAAGGTGACAGCAGTATACACTATTTTACCCAAATCTTTCCATAGCTCTACTGTCCTTATTTGAAAGTAGGAGCTTAAACGGACAAACGTTTAACAGGCTTATCAGTCGAGAATGAAACCACAGAAGGATTAACAGGATGACATTTAAAAACTTGCAGACCTTAGGCACCCTGTAAAACCTATCGGGTTACTCAGGGACAGGGGACCGAGTCTGCAGCTACAAAGGAAGCAGAAAAGGTATCCAAAAGAGCTGCCAAAACAGGAGGAACTGCAGATGGCTTGGGTGACTCAATTTGTAACAGCTCACAGCATCTCTTTTGAATGTCAGAAACCTGACAACACTCACATTTAAAGTATTCCATCATACCAGTAACAGTAGGATAACTCTTCCAAAGGGGAATCCAGCCACAAAGAAATCTTCCTCCTCCAAGCCATAATCTAGAGGATAAGGGGTTTGAGAGCAGTAAGGTAAGGATTCCTCAAAAATTAAAGTCCTCATCTGAGGAATCCAGTTCACTTGCCATCTCAACAGGAGTGGAAAACCAGGGAACAAGCAGGAAAATGAGTCCCCCCCCCCCCCCCGGGATGCTTCAAGGCCATCAAGGCATTGAAAATGCCTTTGGTAAAATCCTACCATTCACACTGGGGATCGTTAGCAATAGGAGTAATATGTTTTGTTGGTCTCTTTTTTCATAAGTGGGATATCTGCCCTAATGACCCTCGGTGGTTTAGTCCCTTGGTGAGATTCAGATAAGTGCACCAGGATTCTCCTCCCGGACTAAAGGTTTTCACTTGTTTCTACAGAGACATCAGGTGGCGGCTGGACAGCAACAAGATCAGGCCTAGACTTCTTGACCTTTAGAAGACAGTTGTCCCTCAGGATGGAAGGATTCCATGAAATCGCCCTGAACCAACAATTTAACATGCTGGTTCTCAGGGTATATGGAGAGTAAAGATAAGTGACAACAGAGGATCTTAGGGATAAATGCTTGACAGACTGATCACTGCATATGGTCAAGGGAAGCACCTTGACAAAAAAAAAAAGACACTGGTTTTGATGGTTTTTCTAAGGAATCTGCCTCCCACACTAACATTTTCCCTGGGTGGCCTAATGGTTAAGGTGTTTGCCTTGCAAACACAAGGTGCAGGGTTTGAGTCTCACAAGAGACAATTAGCTAGGCTTAAAATGTCTCGCAAGGACAGTTACCTTAGTACTAATCTATGAACCTATGGATGACATGAACAAAAACAAAAAAAAATCTTAAAACGGCTCGATAACCAGCATAGCAAAACTGCTTTCAGACCAACATGGCAGGGGGCATATGCGTGATGTATGGCACACGAAAGGGCTAAAGGCTTTGGTATACTGGCCAAACTTGGCAGGAGATCCCTTCCGTGAAGGATACTGCAACAGTGAAATGGAAGGACATCATTCACTATGTTAACCATAATTTTCGTACCTAGGATGATCCAGTCCATCCTCCAATATCTTTAAGACAGTCCTCCGCTCATTTCTCTGGATGGTATTATGGAAGTGTTTCTCAAACACAGTAGCTTGGAAAGATGGTCTACACTTCAACATCACATCCAGCTTATGGTGTCTTTTGACTCTCTAAACAGAAATGTATGCTGCAAGCTGCACAAATTTCATACTGGGATGGATTACCGAACACTGCGCTTGTTGAATGTGCTGCAAGAGTACATGCCAAACACTTGCCAAATTTTCCATGAAAGAATTCAACACACTCCTACTAAAGCCAACTAGACAGGTTAACTCCGACATTGTAACCAATCTACTGACAAAATAAGAAACTAAGTTTATTTGTACAGAATGTCAAGCCACTATAAAACTTCAGCTGTTTTTGGACATTAATACAACATAAATTATACTCCCCTTTAGTGGAACACTTTAGAAAAGAAGAAAAAACACAGTTCCTGGTGTGGTTCTCAGTGTTTGTGTTTTTTTTTTTTTTTTTTGTTAATTCAGCAAGTAATGGCTGAACCTGGCCACTACAGATATGGCTTTCCCATGGATAAATGGCAATATTAGAGAGTGGGCTGTCAACATAGCTCATTCTCACACCCACCAGAAACAGGAGGCATGAGTACCATCCCTGCTTATGATTCATACCATAACTACACTGTCCATGTAAATGTAACTGGCAGCTTTAAAGGAAGGAATCCCAAACCACATGCAGGGGAAGCAGTACCACTCATTTCCAACATGCTGATTGTGCAAACTGGCTTCTAACTGTGACTAAGCATCCTGGGCAGTTACCCTTTGGCAATACTCCCAGCTCACCACAGAACTGATGAATCTATGGTGACTATTCATTGTGAAGATGGGCATCTGGAAGAACTAACACACAGATAAAGGTTGGGAATATACAACTACAATTGGAGAGGACTAATGAATGCTTTTAAAACATTGATGTGACACATGATATGAAAGTGCCTGAAATTTAATATCACTGCATTCTGTGGCTCTCTTGTAGCACCACTCTTGGGTTATATCTGGCGTGAAGTACTTAAAAGTACTGTGGCCTCCATGAAACACAGCTTTTTGTCAAGGACTGGCTATAACAGACAGTTGTTGTAAAAGCTGCAAGACAGTTGACTAGCTAGGGGAATCTTAGGTGAGGGTAAGCCTAAATGCACAAGTGTGTGCAAAAGACAATCAATGGAAGAGAGGGATGCAGTAGCAAACTCCACACCACAGAGCAGACTTTTCATAGTGAACATGGCTACAAGCCTGTTGTCCAGGTAAGGAATGGCCTTTGCAACCTTTCAGCTTTTGGTGTATTGCAACCATAGTTATATATCTGGCAAATACCCTGTGGGCGGCAAAGACCAAAGTGCACAAAGTGGAAATAACTGGCTCCAACCTGGAAGTGGTAACGACCTCAAAATCTCATGCAATCATTCAAGTAAGCATCCCGAAGGTCCAAAAAGCACAGTGTCTTCTAATGACAAAGCAAAGAAGTTTGCACTAAGACCAAGTTTAGTGTGTGTGTGTGTGTTTATGTGTGCGCGTGTGGCAAATTTATTGGAGGTCCTCTGAATATTTTGATACCAAAAGGGCCACAAATTGTATCTGAATGACATCTGCTTTGGTATGACATCCTGAATGGCTCTTTTTCAAACGAGGCTGATGATCTCTTGTTTTCAATAGCCCTGTGGTGAGACACTGGTATAAAAAGGACTTAGGCTATGGAAAGTTAATTTGCAGCCTCTGGATATGATGGAATGATGGGCTATATATACTAGTCCCATGTGATGGGTACCTATGCAATAAGGTAGACAGAGAGACACCCCCCCAACCTCCACAACATGGCAAATGGGCAAGCTTTCAGTGATTATCAGACTGTGGTGATCCCCTGAACAAGGGACTGTGGGATCCATGAATGTGGCTATCATTTCTGCCTCCAAGGGGGCATCTATTCTGAAAATATCCATCTCCTTCTTGGCTCCTTCCAGATTCCCAATTTATTTGCTATTTCCTCACATCTGCCAAAGACTCATTAGTGTTTGGTGAAGATATGGGTATTATGAAGTGACCACTTACAGCCATGAAAGTTTAGCTATTTTTTTTTGCTCCTGTAGTTCCCTTATGACTAAAATGAATGCCATTTAAAGGGGTGTTAATGAAGGATACCTTGAAATTTTCATCAAAAAATATTTAAAAAATCATCTCAAAAATACATGGCTCTGCTCCTGCATAAAGCCTGTCTAATGCTCAGGTCTTCCTCTTCTCTCACATTTCAATCCCTCACAGACTGCAAGATCCTAAAGCTCTTCTAACTCCTTCTCTGCTTCTATACCATATCCTTAAGCTACTGCTCAGGCTTTATTGCTTCTATTCTTCTTAACTCTCTCTTGCAATATGTCTGCATTACTTACGTTCTGGCTGCTGGCTGCTATTTCTACATCATGTATGATGACAGTGACTATTATCGTCTGTAATGTTTTAACTGTATAGAACTGTTTAAATGTGTAGTAATATATTACAACATTTGTAGCAGTTTGTTCTTTCAACTTATTTTTGTATAGTACTTCTAATGTAATCTTTATTGTATTGGTTTATACTGTATTTGTACTGTACTGTATGTGGAGATTTTCTCCCCGGGCCTCTGCTGAAAATGGGTTCTGTAGACCCAGTCAGACCACTCCGGTAAACAAATGTCAAATAAATAAAATCTAAACGGGGCAATCAAGTGTGACAAGGAACTGCAATACTGATGCAGACTGCCTGTGCTACTACATCCAAGGCAGTGTATGCCAAATAGATAATCCGGTTTAAAATAGAGGAAAGAGCTGTTGCTAACACAGAAGCACTGACTTATCTTCATTATCTTTTAGCAATGTAACATGCCCACTTCACTGTGATGATTAACTAAGGACCTTAACTGAAAATATCAGTAAGGCACAGATATGCTCTCTGTGGCAATCCATTGCTCTTGGTTTTCTGGGATGGATTACTGGACTTTGTAAGTAGTAGGCACCCTTCTTCAGGGCTGCCACAGTTTAGCATGAAATCTGTCAGAATCTGAACCAAAATGCCCCAAATCCTTATGCAGATAAAAAATCCTGTCTGGTCTACAAGTAATGGAGGCCACTATGATGACCTCTTCCAATGACTTCTTCACTACAAGAAATCCCCTTGTCCACTGAGGGCAACAAACAGGACACTGAAGGTTAAGAGCAGTATACTTCCTCCAAGATCTTCAATGGGAATGACTAAGACAGGGTGAGGTGGGGTCATTGTGCTACTCTCCCCACACATTTTTGCATACGCTCCAGAAACTCCCCAAATATGGACAGTTAGGGGAGGAGGACATGGAGGAACCTCCATCATTTCTGTTTTCCGTAAGGGAAGGAGTTGACATGCTTCCTTTGCACATATACTTTTTGGGTATCCTCAGTGGTGAGAGTTCTGGTGATGAGAAGGCAGAAGGATATCCAGACAAAGTAATATCTAAATCTTTGTTTCCTGGGAGACCAGGAGACTGCAACAACAGATTAAAGTCACACAAAAAATAAGACAACACAAATAAGTATGGACCCTAGAATAAAAAAAAAACAGCAGCGAACGCTCGGTATCCATTAACTTTAACACATCCTCTGGTATCAAAGTCAATGCTTTCTAGAGTAAGAACAGCAATAATGGTAGCAGAACTAATATCAGCCTCCGTTCTCCGATTCTGAGGCTCAAAACCAACAGAAGTCCCACTGGCAAGGATGCTGACATGAAGACAGAAATGGCTGTGGTCCCATAATATGAACCACAGTTGACAATATCTCACCCTTGACATATCAACTGCAGAACCTGCTGAAATGATGTTCTCGTGCCACACACGAACTGGCAGTGAAAGACAAGCTGTAGAGGGAGACAAGGTAACAGTAGAAACTGTGCAACAAAGTCCTATCCCAGCACAAAAGAAGTGTTGAGATCCAATTTTATTTGTGCTTGCAAAAATGCTGCCATCATTTTACAATAGTCCAGTTCTGTTCTTGCAGATCAGTTTCCAGAAAGGACATCAATAAATCAGAACTAATAGGCTTGACAGAGGAAGGCCTATATAAGGAGAACCTGTCTAGTTCTATCACAGATAAGGTGGTGAGTGAATACACTTTCCTGCCTAGACATCCTAAGTCTGCCCTTTCGGTAACTATCAGCTAAGGAATTGCAAAAACATTCAAAAGAAATTTCACTGTGCTCAAGCCTAGATTTTTCCACAAGGACTGAGGCAGACTCCCTGGAGTGGAGCCACAGCTTAATCACTTATTTTCTATGGAGTGTTCTTCATAGTTTTACTATACATTGCAATACTTTATGCCGTGGCAATTCACTTGCACATTTCACCTCATCTTACCAAAATTACACGGACTTTTAGAAAACTAGCAAAGCTAGGCCACCACAGAGAAGCATTTATTAACTAATAAAACATCATAAAAACAGCACAGGCACAGAAACAACTCAGACATTTCATCAGATCGTACATTACTGCCAGTACTCCTCCCCTTTAAAGCAAAGAGCAACCAATTAAAATTCATCTAGAAAGTCTCCCTCCCTTTCATCACATACAGCATTACTGCCAGTGTTCCAGTAATGCCGTATCTGCTTGCTTTCTAAATATTTTTGTTTGGTTGAGCAGCCTTTAGTGATCGGGAGTTTACATATTTTTTTATAAAAATTACATAGTCTACTTCTGAAGAAGCTTTCCGAACTACTTACTTAAAGTAGACCCACATACTTCTACAGAATTCATTGCTGATGTCGGCTGGGGGATAAAGTGGGGTACTGTCCACATACTTTAAAGGATGGAGACCCATGCATGTCTTGCAGTGTGTTAAAGTCTATGGATACACTAGCACACATTCCCTGTGTTGAAATTACTGATGGTAAAGTTCAACAACATTTTTGGTGCTGTTATGTAGGGCAATTTACATTTTTACAAAAAGTTTAAACTTGGCACCACTAGGAATGTTCCCAAAAGTTCCACATGTCAATGGTACATGGTTAAAAAAAAAACTGTGAAGGAAAACTAATACTGTTGAACCTTGATCTCAGTTTTTAAAAGTCCAATTCAAAGTCCATCGAAGACTCATATACAGAAGGTTCATCTAAACGGGTACAACGCTAAGGCAATACACTTTCATGAGCAAATTTTTGCTCAACCCCCTTTCTTTGACAGATCTCTCATTTTTACTGGAAGAGTGCGCATACAATTAATATGCAGTTTTAAGAAGGCTAGCTAAAAAGAAAAACAACATGGGAGTTTTAAGAGACAGTTATAGGGGAATGAACAGCAGACTGTCAATGCAAATATTAAGCAAAATAGATAATGAGCAGTATGAAGGTGGAAATGCAAAGGCTAATAAAACTGGAAAACAGAAAAGCAAATGAAATAAAGGCTGAAAAATAAGGAAAAATGTCAACGATGTGAGGGATGCACCTTTTCTAACATATTTTATCAGCTTCAAGTGACTGTGCTCATCAGCAGGCATTGGTGCAATTCGCTGCCACATACATAACAGCTTGCATGAAAACACACGCACGTAAATTACAGCTCAAACTTCTCTCCCTGAAAAGTGTGAAATGCTTTCTGCAGCTGAGCTGAGAGGCAGCTATCTGAAATGTGAAACACTAAGACTCTTGTGTCTTTGCTGAAGAGTGAAGGTAAGTTTGTATCAGAGACTGACGATGAATGGGTGTAGCCAGCAGCAGTAATACTGTAGGTGTTTTATAAGGCTGTACTGGTGTGAAACAAAAACAGTGACACAGGAAAAAAGTACTGAATTCACAAGTCTCTAGGCTCACGTAAGGTTGTGAAACAGCAGTAACTGAGAGGATGACATGGATAAGAGCACCAGGAATCGCACTCTTTCATAGGATATATGGGCTTGTTCTCCATGATTCTAAATAATCTAGGAATTCAGAGTACAGCCACTGCTCCTTCAGGCTGAAGTGGCCTGGACAAACTGTAGTGCTGTCCCCTGGGTATCTTGCAGAGGTAATGCACTATGCACAACTAACAGGAAATAAACCCTGTGGCAGATCTAGGTTACAGTGAAGGGGTTACATTTCAGCTTGCCTGGAAATGCGTAGAGATAGTGTAGGATAACATGGAAATTGTCACTAGGAACAAAGTGTATTTCTACCCTACTTGTAATGCAACCCAAATTTAAAACAAAAACAAAACAAAAAAAAAAAAAAACAAGCAAAAAAAATAAACACTCCTTTTCACAATCACCTTTCCTATCCCCTCCCAACATCCAATTCCAACAGTGCTCCAAAATGCAATCAAGCAAATGTATCCTAGAAAAAAAAAAAAAAAAAAAAAATCAAAACCAGGTTAAAACAGCTCTGCTAAACACAGAGTAGATGTTTGAATAATCACAGCTGCAGTAGTCTTAGATGCAGAGGATTATGATCAGAAGCCCATCATGACCTGCTAATTATGTGTTTGAGAGACGGATGCCAAGAAGGTGAATCTTGGCATCCATCTTGATAACACATAATTAAAGGTTACAATCAGAAACCTTTCACAATTCTCTATACTACATAGAGCTTTATCTGCTACATGTACTACTAAGTTACATAAAAAGCCTTAAGCGTTTTTTCGGCTTTCAAAGCCGTAAAGCACTTAACAAGCGCTGTCAGTAAGACAGAGTAACAGTCCCTTATTTATATATTTACCTTGCCATGCCTTCAAATGCCCAGATTTTTGCGTCCTTTGGCTTATTCCTCATAAAATATTTTTTTGTACCAATCACTAAATAATGACACTCATTTCAGTTCAGACGTCATATCCTTAAAAACCACAGGCAAACATCCCGTTATTCTACTTACTTTCTAAGTTTACGAAAGGAAGTGAAGGACACATTTTTGATACAGACATCAGGCAGAAGCAAATCTGTTCATTCTGCCTTTGTCGTCAGTACTGGCAGATTTGACTGCAGGGGGAATTTAACATTTATTAAGATCTAGTCTCGCACTATAGTAACCCTTAACTTCTTTGTTTCAGAATATTGGAGCGTAATCAACACGCTGCATTCACTACATATGGGTTATACCCCTGCATAGGATACAACAATATCTTATGCAGGATACAACCCCATACAGCTATAGCTACTACAGCAATCATCAATTAATATACATTAAATAGCTCACCCTTGAAGCTTTGGATATGCAACATAACACTGCCATACCAGTAATCGCATAAAAGTGGCAAAAAAAAAAAAAAAAAAGAGAGACCTAAACCTCTAGCTATATGGCAAACCAGTAACAATTTGTATGATAATAGAATAGTTACCAAAACAGAACAGGGAGAATTTATTTTTAAATCCAAGCCCCGGCTACATCAGATGCCAATGTAATAATAAAACCCTACACTCCAAACTTCTCTGGACTAATATACCCTTCAGATTAACACTAACCAAAACTTTACAAACGGGTAATAAAATGTATCATTTTCCCTGCTTGAGTTGTGGGTATGAGCATCAGTTAACTTGTAAAACATCACATTGGCTGCTGTAGAACAGATCACATCTACTCAAATATCTTCCTGTTTAAGGTCAATAAATACTCAGTGATCTAAGCTTTAAACCAAAGGACCCAAACACTACTTGAAAAAAGTACAGTTTTGTACCTACCATAAATGTAGATGTCCGATAGGTATGCAACTGCAGTCCTGACATATGGGTTGTCCTGCCTCAGGCAGCCCTTCGGTCGGCCGGATTCCAAAGTCTGGGTCCGGCGTTGGCTGATGTCGCCCTTTCCCCGACGTCAGAGCGCCTGGGGTATAAAAACGTCAGCCGACGCCATCTTCTTCAGTGTTTCTTTCCCCAGATGCCAGGTGCCCTCTAAGGAAGGCTAAATTTTGAAAAATAGAGAAACAATTCCAGACAAGTACAACAGAATAAAAACAAATACACCATAAAAGATTACCCCAGGTAGCTAAAATGAGGGGTAGAAACCCAAAAGTATACCACAGAGGGGTAGGTGGGAGGGAAAACCTGACTGCAGTTGCATACCTATCGGACATCTACATTTATGGTAGGTACAAAACTGTACTATGTCCTTCAAGGATGCAACTGCAGTCCTGACATATGGGTTGAATACCATAGCCAACCTGGGGGTGGTAGGCACCAAGACAAAGATGGTGTAGCTAAAATGCCCTGCAGGACTGCAGAGGCAAACCCTGCTCTGGATCTGGAGTATAAAGGCAGGTTGTAATGTTTGGAAAATGTATGCACGGTGCTCCATGTAGCAGCTTCTAAAATGTCCTTTGTTGCCACTCCTCTTAAAAAAGCTGTGGAGGTGGCTGTAGCTCTGGTGGAATGTGGCCTGATGTCAGCTGGCACAGTTTTTCCATGAAAAGAGTAGCAGAATCGAATGCAATTTCCAATCCATTTAGAAATTGTCTGTTTGGAAATTGCTTTTCCCTGCAATCCAGCAGCGAAAGCTACAAAAAGCTGGTCAGATTTTCTGAGAGACTTTGTTCTGTCCAAGTAGTAGCGCAACTGCCTGTGTATGTCCAAGGTGTGCAGAAGTCTCTCTCCTTTATTTTGAGGATTGGGAAAGAAGGTAGGCAGGTGAATAGCTTGATTCAGGGACACCCTGGATACCACCTTTGGCATGAATGACAGATTGGTTCTCAAAGAAACTCTGTCCTGGTGAAAAATGAGAAATGGTTGTATTGCCATAAGGGCCTGTAGCTCAGAAACTCTTCTTGCTGAGGTTACTGCCAGAAGGAAGGCTGTCTTCCAAGACAGAAATTGCAACTCTGAAGATGCTGCTGGTTCAAAGGGAGGAAGAGTTAATTTTTCCAGCATGAAGTTAAGGTCCCATGCAGGCACTGGTGGTTTCCTTGGAGGGTTGATGTTCTTTATACCTCTTAGAAACCGTCTTAGCAATGGGTGAGAAAATACAGGCGGATCAGTGTTATATTTGGCAGATATTGCTGAAGCATGTATTTTTATGGAAGAATATGAAAGGCCATTGTGGAGCATTTCAGCCAAGTATTCCAAGATCTGTGGAATGCTCATCACTGATGGGTCTTGACCCTTTTTGCTGTTCCAGATAAGAAATCTCTTCCATTCTGCTGAGTATGTTTTTCTAGTGGAAGGTCTGCGTGCCTCCAGGATGATATCTTTTACCCTTTTGGAAAGTGTATCCTAAGTAATAGTCATGGAATCTTCCAAGCTGTCAGCTTCAATGTTTTCAAGCTGGGGTGTAGTGTCCTGTAATTGTGCTGTCAGAAGAAGTGGCCATTGAGGAAGGAGCCACGGATTGGTGCATGTCAAGCTCCGTAGCAGTGGGTACCAGTGTTGTCTTGGCCAGTCTGGAGTTATCAGTATGACTTTCGGTTGCTCTGTCTTGATCTTTAGTAACACCTTGGTCATCAAAGGAAGAGGTGGGAAGGCATATAGTGTTAGAGAGTTCCAACTGAAGGAGAGAGTGTCCACCTTCCATGCTTGAGGATGGTATGTCCTTGTGCAAAACTTTTTCAGATGGTGATTGAAGTGGGAGGCAAAAAGATCTATATCCGGCCTTCCCCATGCTTGAGCTATTTGTAAGAAAATGTCTGGATGCAACATCCATTCGTGTGGATCCATGATGTTTCTGCTCAGGCTGTCCGCCAGAACATTGTCCTTCCCTGGTACAAACTGGGATTGTAGCTCTATTTTCAATTGTAGGGAAATATCCCAGAGATTCATTGCCAGTCTGCAAAGAGGGTAGGAATGGGTACCTCCTTGCTTGTTTATGTACCACATAACTGTGGTATTGTCTGTCTTTATTAGTAGATGGCCCTGATGCATGAACTTTTCAAGGCCTTGATTGCATGTATCACTGCCAGCATTTCTTTTGGTTGATGTGCAGGTGCTTTTCTTTTGTGTCCATTGTCCTTGAATGCATCTGCCCTCCATGTGTGCCCCCATCCATGGTCTGAGGCGCCTGTTGTTATGGTTTGACTTGTATGAGGCTTGCTGAAAGGCAGACCTTTGTTTATCTGGCTTGCTTGAGCCCACCACAGAAATTCCTTTTGAAGGCATGGAATGAGTGGGATCAATGTTTCCAGGCTGTGGCTGTGCTGAGACCATAGACTTTTAGATCCCATTGTAGTTTTCTCATATGCAGCCTTGCATGTGGAATCAGAAGAATGCAAGATGCCATGAAACCCAGGGCCTGCAGGATTTTCCTTGCAGTCATCTGGGTGTGTGTTGCCAATCTTCTGAAGTATTCTGGTAATTGTTTTTGTTTTTCTTTTGTCAGAAACGCCATCTGGGTGTTTGTGTCCAGTGTGGCACCCAGGAAAGGTATTTGTTGGGATGGTACGAGACTTGTTTTCTGTATATTGACTGTGTATCCCATGGCCTGCAGTAGGTGAATGACATAGTCCAAGTTTTTAACAAGGCTTGTTGGCTGTCCGCTTGTATAAGGCAGTCGTCCAGGTAAGGGTATATTTGTATCCCCTGAAGTCTGCAATGTGCAATTACTGATGCCAGGCATTTCGTGAACAGTC
Source organism: Protopterus annectens (assembly GCF_019279795.1). Lineage (NCBI taxonomy): Eukaryota > Metazoa > Chordata > Ceratodontiformes > Protopteridae > Protopterus > Protopterus annectens. Next base: position 257,094,453 of record NC_056749.1, read on the forward strand.
TGGGCGCAGTAGATAAGCCAAAGGGCAATGCTGAGAATTGATAATGCTCTGAGCCTGCAAGAAATCTGAGGTATCTTCTGCAACTTTGTCTGATTGGGACATGCAGGTATGCCTCCTTGAGGTCCAGAGTTACCAGCCAAGACCCCTTGCCCAGCATGGGAAGGAGTTGCTGTAAAGTTAGCATTTTGAATTTTGGCACAATAAGGCAAGTATTCAGTGCGGACAAGTCCAGAATGGGTCTCCATTGGTTTTCTTTTCTTGGAACAAGGAACAGTCTTGAATAAAATCCTTGTCCTTGTTCTGCAGAAGGAACCTTTTCTATTGCTCTTATTTGAAGTAGGTTTGTTATTTGAGTGCCTCTGCCCTTTGATTTGGTGGCAGGTTTGGCCTGCCATGTCTTGTTGGCAGTGTATGAAAATGGAATTTGTATCCTTTGTCTATTATCTCCAGTATCCATTTGTCCTTTGTAATATTGTGCCAATTTTGCGAGAATAAAGATAATTTTCCGCCCAAAGGTGCTTCTAATTGAGCCCTGGATGGCGGAGTCAAAGTCAAGTCATTGAGATTGTCCTGGCGGAGCAGTGGAAGGTCCTGCCCCACCTCTCTGGTTCGGAGGCTGCCATTGACGTCCTCTGTAGGAGCCTCGAGTTTGCCCTCTACCTCTGCCACGTCTGTTTTTGCCTCTTTGAAATTTGTCTGTCAGGAAAGGACCAATGCTTAGAAGGCCAATTCCTGCTGAATCTTGGAGGCTGTACCTGGAGGAAATCTTTGACTGTTTGCATGGATTTTGCCTTTTCCTCTATTTTCTTTAAAACCTCTTGTGCAGTAGCACCAAATAGCTTATGTTTCTCTAGTGGTGCGTCCAAAAGCTTAATTTTCACATGGTCTGGCAATGTTTGTTCCTTTAACCAAGCATGTCTGCGTATGACCGCACCTGTCATTGCTGCTCTAAATGAAGCTTCCAATGCATCATATCCACACTGAAGGAAATGGCTGCTAACCTGCTTAGTATTATGAACCAATTCCTGTAACCCCTTTCTATCTAATGGTTCAGGGGAAGCCAGTTTCTTTTGCAAGTCATCAAACATGTATTCCGGATACTGAATCATATGAAATTGACAATTTAATGCTCGCATAGAAAGGGTGGAAGATGTATATACTTTCTTGCCCCACCTTTCTAAAGCCCTAGAATCTCTTTCCGAAGGGAGTGGGTTCTTAGCAGTAGTGGAGGAAACCCCTTTAGGCCCCTGAGAAATAGTTTCAGGGTCAGCAGTATGGCCCTTGTACAGAAATTGATGTGCGTCTGGGACCCTGTAGTACCTGTCTGGCTTGACAGGAGCAGGGGAGAGGGAGTCAGGGCAAACACAAGATTCTAAGTACACATCATCTAAAACATTTAAAACTGGAGGAATAGCTAAGGGTCTATGCTGAGGTAGCTTTAAAAATTCCCTTAACCTTTTCCTAGAATCTGAGTATTCTTGGCCTTGCCATTTGAAGTGTTCCCTCATGGAATGAAGCGTTTCCCCAAAGGAAAACTCCTCAGGAGGAGAAGCAGAGGGAATAGATTCCTCCGCATCAGAATCCTCATAGGCCGGGAAGGCCTCCTCCTGGTAGTCTGAATGTGCAGAATCACCTGAGGCCTCATCGGAGGACTGGGGATCTACCTGCTCAACCCTAGGCCTCTTGTCAGAAGGCGGCTGAGAGCCTCTATCTGGATGAGGCTGTGAACCCCTAATTAAAGAAATAAGGTCCTCAGCTAAACTTAAAATTTGAGAACCAGAAGTGGATCCCAGAGAAACAGATCTTGGATGGAGAGACTTAGCCTGTTTGGCAGCCTTAGCACGTGTGTAGGCCTTAATGGACATAGACACTGGAGGCCTGGCAGCCCCACGTGCTGGAGTAGTCTTATCCACTGAAAAGGTGTCAGAAATATCCTGGGCTACGGTCTCAGAGGGGGAGAACAGAAACAGTCACCAAGCTGGCCTCCGGTACCGAAGTAACCGGTGGAGCGGTGTCGTCTGTCTGTAGCGGTTGCGAAACCGTCTCAGAAGAGACTGAGACACTCGCGGTAGGCCTAGGCGTGGTGTCGGCCGAGACCGCGGGAGTCGGTCCTTATCCTTCCTTTTTTTAGGTAAATGTGCTGTCGGAAGCTCCGACGGCATGATATAACAGAAATCTTCCCCAAAATAATCCTGTGCAAACTCTGACCGATGCCTAAGAGTGCGTTTATTGAAAGAGGCACAAGCTGCACAGGCCGAGACACGTTGTGTTCTGGGCCTAGGGAGGGTAAGCAGTAAGAGTGGAAATCCTTATGAGGTATTTGTTTCCCACAAGTTAAACAATTAACTTTTTCACTTTTATCTGACATCGTCTGAGGCAAGAAAAGGTCCCCAACGGGGTACTTAGCTTTTTTGAGGACTTCAGTAGCTGAAAACACAGGAACTGGTCGACTGGCACTTGCGAACTGCTTCTGCTTCGGGCGCCACGCGGCAAGAAAGACTGAAGATGGCGTCAGCTGACGTTTTTATACCCCAGGCGCTCTGACGTCGGGGAAAGGGCGACATCAGCCGATGCCGGACCCAGACTTTGGAATCCGGCCGACCGAAGGGCTGCCTGAGGCAGGACAACCCATATGTCAGGACTGCAGTTGCATCCTTGAAGGACATCAGCAACAATGATGTACTCTCACTCAAAAGAGGCCACCCTTTGGCCTAGTAACAGGTAAAACAGCCTGTTCAAATATTGGCTCTTCTGCTTACAAATCAGCGTCCACATGCTCTGAACAATTAGTCTACAATAGTAACCTTTAAGTCTAAGTTAAAGGATTACCTTTTCAAGAAAAAATGTAAATGTTTATTTCAATGTCAATTCAAGTATTTAGGCAAACTTCCATCTCAAATCTCATAATCCAACTGGAAAAGTTACTGCAATGTTTTGTATAATTCATTACAACTAAGTACTATTAACTAATATACAACACTAGTAAAACATATGCAATAAATTCAGCCTAAGAACCTGAGAAATAAAAGTTAAGCTAGGACCACAATCAGGGCTCAGAATTCAAGTTTAATTTTATTCAACAGTTTAGTAATTTTGTCTAGGTAAGAGACTTCTTCAGAAAGGCGTACAACTGGTAGGCACACACACATTTATATAACAAAACAGTCATGACACCCTAGGGGTGGGTCTTAGGAGCCAAGAATTCATGTCAGAGAACTTGCCTTGTAGCTAGATGTGGATGCAAGAACTGCCCCATCCACCCCAACCCACCACCACCTAAATGACTATTTCCATTAGCAGCATCTTAAAAATGAGAGTCACAAAGTTAAAATGAATTGTAGTAACAGACTGATGCCACTGACAAGTTTCTTAAAAAAAAAAACAGTGAAGTATGAGTAGCAAAGCTTTTCACATTCTAAAGTTTTTACTACATATACTCATATACTTCACTGTTGAGTAGTTTAAATGATTTTTAACTTGGTGCCTTTAAATTTCAATTACCATGAATGTCACATGACTTTTTATTATATAAATGGGTGTTTGCATGTTATACTCGGTTCTGAATAAGTCCTTCACCTGGACGAAAGCAATACATTGCTGAATAAAATTTAATTAAATTGGTTTCTACTGAGTCCTGCTTGTGGTCCCAGCACAACTGTATCTCTTTGGTTCTTTGGTTCCTAAAGTTATGCCTTCTGCTACTGCTGTGGCTCTTTCAGCCCAACACAAATCGACAAGTGTTTTAAATTACTTTCCATTTTCATTTCTAGAATTTCTATCAAGATCTGTGTTGCAAATAACTGCTTTCTTTCTGTTGTTCCACATACTTGCTTTCAATTTCTGCAAATTACAATGCTACTGCTCTAAACAAGTTTCTGCTTGTTATAATACTGTAGTTGCAGCTCTGCTATAATACAACTACAACTATTAAAAAGTCTATATTTAGCTACATGTTCATTACTGTGATATTGGCGATTGCTTTTTCATTTTATACCACTTCCAAACCTGCTATATGTAGATTACATTGCAACCATTTTTCACAAATATATTCTGTGTAGTATTACTAGTGAACAACTTGCCTTTAACCTGGGTAATGGTTGAAAAGGTTCTTTCAACTAGTCCCACTCAACCAGTTAATAAAATACCTCCACAAAATGAGGATTCCCCAAACTGGCTGTTAGCATATTTGATTACTGGGAACTACACAAACTATATACTTTTAAAGTATGACAAAACCTGCTTCTACTATACTATTTGAACAAACATGAAAATGTCCACAGCTGCTCTTAAGAAAATCTTAATTAGGTGGCTTTAACACGAACTGGATAGCTAAGCACTGCACACCACTCAAATATACACATGTTCAAGAAGGCTTAACTCGGCTAGTTAAAGAACCACACAGGCCCTACCTAGTACCAAGAACTTCCAACTAGACCTGGCCCTCAAACATTAAGGACAGACACAGAGGCATTTTCCCTAAGTCATTCACTCAGTTACCACAGTCCTATCACCTTGCATTCTTCAAAAGAAAAAAGATTCAACCTGTTTTAAGTGGAAAAAGACCAAACAACAAATAACCAAAAGCAATGCTACTAAATATATAAGGTGCTACCTAGTAAAAATCTGTATTAAAGCAGTCCTGGACCTCTTCCTATCTACTTTGGATCCAATTTTGAATAATATTCTTTAAAGACCTGCAAACTTAAAAGGAACTAATGTCCTTGGTTTACCTCGGACATCAGATGGGTAAAGAAGACCACAGACAAACCCTGTTAAAATGGAGAGAGTCAAATTCTTCACAGGATTACAAGCAATATTACAGTCTGAAAATTAACCACAAGATTTCAGTAAGGGCAAACATAGGGCAAGACATGTTAGTTGATGCTCTCTGTATACCTGACGAGGGCCTTAAATTTTGAAGTTTGCTGAAGCAGCTAAGTTTTGCAGATGAACATGTAAACTAGTTAAGCAATTATATACCAAGACTCTTACAGTTTCTTCTAACTTTTGATCCAATCTGGGAAGACTCGACAATGGCGTTCAAAGGCCAGTCCAGGGTTTCCTTTTTGTTTACTTATAGTTAACCTGAAATCATAATCGACAACATCAAACACGGTCTTTCATCCACCTGATATTTAGTATAAGGCAGAAAAAGTGCCTCCATACAATTAGGAAAACAGATTTCAAAGTCTTGAAAAGGTATGAGACAATAAGCTAGCAATCAGCACATGAAACTCCAAATCCATTTTCTCCTCATATCAGCACGTGGGCTCTGATCAATCCTTATAACATACTTGCAAACTTCAGCAAACACCTCAAGCTTTCTTTAGATCTAACATTATCCTTCAAGCAGCATGTTCAGATCACTTGATTATGCTTTCAGACTCAAAAAATCTTTCTACTGGATTTCTACCTACATTTTAGACTTGGGATGCTCTAACTCCTCCAGTATTTTTTCTTAAATTTGACTGTTCTACTGGTTTCAAACACAACCACTCTCCAGAAAAACAATGTACCCAGATTTCCCCTCTGACTATTTTAATCATTACCACTCTCCCTAAAGAAAAGTCAGATGGCTCCCAATCACTACCTGTGGAACCTTCATCTGTCACGCATCTCTTATAAACCTGTGAGTTCATCAGAAACAGCACCTACTAAACATCTTGAAGTAAAACGCTCTCTGGAAAGACTGAACTTTGGGATACAGAATTTATTTTTTCTGTAAAGGTCCTAGCAAAACTGGAATTCCCTCCCACCTTATGTCAGAAATGGGAACTATCCACTTTTCATACCCACCATGTTGTCTCACCTAGCATCCACCCAAGACTCCACCAGTTTCATGGACACAAGCTACAAAATATCAAAATGGCTCTGTGAGAAGAAAGCTAATCAATACTCCTCTGACTGAAATGAGACATAACCATTACTCTAACATTGACATACAAATCTAGTTTAAAATTCAACATTTTACTATGTACATGCTGCAAGTTAACCCTACACTTGACTTACTCTACAGTTTTTCAATAATATAAGTATCCTTTTTATGGTTCATTGCATGCTACGTGACAGCAATCAAGTCAAAATGTGCTTCAGCAAAGTATTAGTTTAAGGGTGCGCACACTTATGCAACCAGCTTATTGCACTTTTTTTATTTTTTTACATTTGTTTTTCAATTGAATTGTACAGACTGTAGGTCACATTAAAGGTGGGAAAGTTTAGAAGTGATTTATTGGGGTCTCATTGTTTATATCTCAAAAAACTAGCATTTTAACAGGGGTATGTACAGTTTTTATATCTACTGCAAGTGTTCATAAAGCAATAAGACTTGATTGATCCCTCAAACTCCTCGATTTAATCAACAATCCTGAGTTAGGACATGCTTTCTAATGATGTTAACATGTCTGATTGAGAAATATGAATACCAGATCCTTATATGAAGATATAAGTATTTGACTAATACTAATGGCCTTTTCATCTGAGGTTTACTAAACTACATCACCTGACATTTGGTGTAGCTAAACTGAAGGCCAACTACTTTTGTCCAATCAAAGAATAATGACAGTTTTACTAAAGTTTATTTTTTTCTGCTTCTGAAGCAACAGTACATCCTATTTAACAGTCACTGGGTACTTGACATACCAAAATTAGAACAGTGGGCTAGTAGAAACACCAGGGTGAACTGAAAAGGCTCAAAGACTGAGCCCTGTGGTACACCTGACACTACAGACAAATATTCAGAGTGCGCCAATTAATTGACTAGAAGCTATTTATATATACATACACACACATTTTATATATATATATATATATATATATATATATATATATATATATATATATATATACACACACACACATTTATATACATATACATTTATATACACACACGTGGGCGACCACTGCACAATAGACTGGTTAATTACTCTGCCAACTCCATCAAAAAGCAAATGTGGACTTGCCTATAGTAAAACCATGTTGGGGTAATTATTGTACTTCAGTATGGTTTCCTGGATCTAAAAAATATTCAGTAAGCATCAGTCACACCATTTGCAGATCAAAGACATTAGACTGGATGATTAGACATTTCTAACTTGTCACGCTTTTTGTGAATCTGTGTAGTTAAAGACTTGTTCCAACAGTCAGGGACAATAAAATGTATCCGTAGTATGTTAGACATTTTCTCTAAACTGAAGCGTAGATCCAAAATGAATTCTTGACACTTATTACTGGAATATTGTCAGGACCCATAGAATTGGTAGAATGTATCCTTTTTAGTGAGTTGATCAGCAATTCATTAGGCATTCATAGGTTCATAGGACAATACTAGGCTATTGGCCTGGAGGCCCTTATAAGCCTAGCTAAGAATTTCACCCATGTTCCCACAAAGTCAGCACCTGTTTTCCCTGTCCAGCAGAGGGACAGGTGGGATCCCAGGGATATATTTTCCGTTTCACATCCAGTTGTCGAGGTTCCTCTTAAAGAGGGATAGTAAGGTACTTTACTTGACATGAAGAAGGAGTCTATTCCACAGATGGGGAGTCGTCGGGACACAAATCCATCCCGCTGTACAGATCAGCAACATCTTGGGTACTGTTTATGGACTTCTTAAAAGAAGACTCCAGTTGCAGCTGTGCTCCCTTAGCCCTACCAGCTTTAATAAAGACTTAGAACTCTTAACCTGGGATAAAGAGCACAACATAACAGTCTGCAAGCCATCTGGAGTGTGTTTTGGCACTGCCTGTCCCTCCCTTCCTGTAGCAAAAGTGAACTGATGGGGCCTTCTCGTATTCTTCATTCTGTGCAAACACCTATATAGTCTGTGTACAGAGATAATGTAGCATTATTTCTCCCTTGTTTTATGGATCATGTAAAAAGACAAGCTAGTCAAATAACCTGGTTGCATAAGAATAATGTCACTACTTGAGGCATAAAGGAGGAAGGATCTCTTCAAATGCTCACCCAGCACATGTGGAAAACTGAAAACCGTTATGTGCACATCCACACTTTGGAATTCTGACGTTTTCCTAGCAGAGTTTGAAGACTGCCTGCAGAACAATTTTCCAAGACAGACTACTTAACAGGGAATTGCAGCTGCAGGTTCAAAAGGTGTTTAGGTTAGTTTTTCAAGAACATAAATCAGACACCAAGGAGAAGCAATTCTTGTCTGACGTGGTCTCAAGTGCAACACACCCTTTAGGATCTGCTAGACAGGTAAACACATTTGGTAAGAAAGGCTTTAGAAGGCTGAAATAACTGAAAGACTTGCTATAAAGGATATCTAGGCCAATCATGCACTACGGACCTCACTCAAATAGTGAAGTATAATGGGCACGGGTGCAGTGTTAAGTCCTAAATCCTTCCAATCCACCAAGGGGAAAAAAAAACTCTTCTATTTAAACAAGTACAAGTTTTTAATGGCAGAATTTTTTAGACTGTAAGAATATTCATCACATTCCCTTAACTATTACCTGAATGGAAACAGGATTACATCATTAGGGCTGTGACTTGCAGTCTTTCCTGACTGGGGTGTATAAAGGTCCCCTTGTCCTCGGTTACAGGGTCTACTAGCAACAGTAGTGCACAATGTTGCACCCTGAATGTTCTGCAGGAATAGACATAACCACTTTTGCCTGCACTAGAAGGGTGGCTACTAAGAGCATATTTGATCCTTCCTGTTTTACCCTCTGGATCACCCTAAAGAGTAGGGAGATCAGAGGAAAACAAATTATAGGAAGAGACCTGTTCCTGCTGATAAAGAAGACATCCCTTTATGCCCAAGCCTCCCTGCTAGGTGCTCTTGAGCAGACCTTTTTTTTTCAACTGTTTAGGGATGCAAATTTGTCCATCCCTGGAACACCCCACCTGTGCACTAGCTGAAGGTAGACATCCCTGTTTAACATCAATTCTTGTGGGTCTGCCTTCAACCTGCTGAAATGACTCAAGTGTGTTCTAAAGTTAGGAGATGTAAACTGCCTTCAGGGTTACATCTGGGACTGCAAAGCTAAGTCCCAGACCCTCATGGCTAGCTAGTAAATGGGGTAAGAATCTGGGCAATAAACACTGGACCGCACCAGTATTTTTGCGTAGCTCTCAGAATGTTACAGCAGTTGCTTAACATTAAGGAGCTGCTGCATGTCATCTCAGTCCCAGTTCTCAGCATCAGCAGAAAGCTAAAAATAATGGGTAAAACCTCATTATTGGTGCTCATACCTATCAAGTGACCTCATTATGTGGAAAGTGCATGCTCCTCACTGTTCCACATGTGAAGGGTATGTTACACATTCAGCATGAAGAATTTTACTAATTAATGTCAGACAGCCAAGAGATATGCTTAGCAATAATAAAAACCTTTTTACTTTTATCATCTTTAATGGCAATAACAGTTTCAGGTGATAACACAGAACACTGAACTTTATATAACCACGCCACTCAGTATTCTGGATTTGAGCTTATACACAGTCCAGCATTCTCCATTATCACCAGAATGTGCCTCCTCCATCAAGATATAGCACTTGACCATAACACTGCCTTTTGACTACCTGAAGGACAACCTGGTCCAAACAGCATTTAAACCCATAACAGCCTGAGTCAAGGCCATCATCTCTTTCATGTTAGTACTCCCATTCATTTGGGATGCATACCATATCCCTTGGACTCCAAATTTCTGTGTGTATGCTCCACAGGAAAGATCTGAAGTACATGTTTGTTAGTGTTTAGTTTGTCATAAGTGAAGGAAACTCCCTTATTCAGTCTCACTTGGTTGGACCACCACCACTTCAGTTCCTCAGGTATGCATTGTAACATGGAAATCACGCCTTTGAAGGACGTGAATGCCAATTTTAGATGGATCTCCAATATCACTGGAGCCTTTTAATGTGTGTTCTGGCTAGAGGTACAATCAAAACAGTGGAGGTCAAGTATCCCGACCAAAGATGAGTCATTGAAAGGGGCGTTCACAAAAGATGATTTAAAGGGCTCTGCAAAATCACACAAGTGCATCCAGGAATGTCTCCCTTAGGGAAATTCCTGGACCCTGCTGCTCTGCTCGCTCCATCTGCTGCTTAAGAAATGAGCCTCATGGAGGAGATGAGAGAGAGTTTAAGATGGAGAGCTGAGAAGAAACCTTTTCTGATACCCCTTCAGCTACTGAACATTGGAGGGCATTTCCTAGCTCTTTCAGATCATCTCTCTGAAGCCTAATAAAATGAGTCAGATAATTCAGCGATCTAAGCACAAAAGTCGGTGAAGAGAAGATGTGCTTTCCATATCTGTTCATCGTACAAGACTGATCGGTGGAGGGACAGAAGAGGACGTCTCTGAAAGTTCCTTTTTGGTGGCTGCCGCTACCACCATAGCATCGACTGGGACTCCTTTGGTTAGAAAATTTTTATCTGTAGGTGATGTGATGAATTTGTTTGGCCTCCGAGGAACAGGTTCCACTTTGTCTGGAGATTCCCATGCATTTCAACAAACTAAGTCTATCAGCTTGTCAAAAGGCGGAGACACCAAAGTGGCAGAGGGGTGAGACCCAAAAGCCTTCAGGTATACAGAATCCCCTCCTTGGAAGGGTTGATGGGCTTTCAGCTGCCTGTTTTAGTATTTCCAGGATGTCTGCAAAGGGACATCCTCAGAGGGCGACTGTGGGGACCCAACCGAATCATCAAGATCTGCATCTGATGTGATGGACTCCACTGAGAAGTCTACATGCTTCCTCTTACATAGGCTCTTCTGAAGGATGTCTTCAGAAGGGTATTATGGAGAGGTTTCGGAAGAGAGGGGGGTCACACAATGGGGCATCCTGACGCCTAGGGTCTCAACATCTCTGTGGCTGCAGTAGTACTAACACAGACACCAGTGCCTTTTGGGGAAAGAATATCCTGACCCAAGAGTGGACCTGTCTGTAAAGACAGCACTCTCCTCATCATCTCAAAAGTCCCCGAACCCTGGTCCAAGAAAACTCCCGGCTCCAAAGAACCAGAGAGAATCCCCAAAAACAAGTGGGTTGGCTCCGAGGCTGAGGTAGGAGCAGAGCTCACCCAAGCAGATGCCCCGAGAGGCAAGTATGGATCAGATAATTGTCTAATCTGACTCCCCCTCCCTGACCCGATTGGAGAGCGTCAGCTCCTAGACTCCTCTACTTTGGATGGAATCGAGGAAATAAGAGCAATAGTCGGACCTGAAGCTCCTGTGATAGATTACAGTTCCAACCGTTCCACTACAATCAGTTCTGGACATTCTGGCTTCGAGATCAGAGATCGGATTGGAGGAGGAATTAACAGTGAAAGGTTAGGTTTCATTGGTTCAGACGCCCTCTTGCAAGCCCCTGTGTCCTCAAAAGCCTCTGCACCACATGATCCACATAATCATTGGACAGGCTTCTGGAAGATCGAGTGGAGGGAGCAGGAGATTTAGAGGAATGCAACAATGGAGACCTTAGAGTGGGAGATACCAGTTCCAATTCAGGGGACTGGCTCCGCAAATAAAATTCCAAAATTGAAGTAGCCGAGGTAGAATGCTTCACAGGCCAAACCACCTTCGGGTCCGAAGAAGGAACTTTAGGTAATTTTTTTAGATAGCTCTGATTGAGCAGTCGAAAAGGAGGACCTTTTCCCTGACTTGTCTGATTTTGAAGGGGATTGGCCCGACTGTTAATCACCCTGACCTTCAATTGCTTCAGAAAAGGGGGGTCTTCAACAAGCCTCTCAGAATGAGCTTGTTCTTTCTAAGACCCTGTGACTAAAGGAGTGACAGATGGCAGAGGAGTCCTGAAGGTGTACCGCTCCAAGACAGTACACACAAATGGTATGTCCGTCAGTTATAGACATTTTTTGGCTGCACTTGACATTTTTTAAACCCAGAGGGTTTTGCTTCCTTAGAAGACATGACAAAACAACAACAGGAAAGCAGCTAACAAACTACAGAGAACAATATATTCTACTACTATTTTTTTTAAACTAGCACAAAAAGCGATTAAACCAAAAACATCAAGGGAAATGCCCTCTAAATTAAATGAGATAGCCTTGAAAAATTAAGGAGGAAAAACAAAGGGAAAAGCCCTCTAAGTCAAATGGGCTAAGGCAGCTCTCTAATTTAAACAAACTAGCCTATACTTAAGGGAGGAAAGAAAAAAGGGTAGAAAAACACTAATTAAACAGGCTTGTCAGAAATTAGTTTAAAGCTGGGATAGGGGAAGAAAAGCATTAAGGAAAGGATGACAACCAACAGCAATAACAGAAGACCAGATAAAACACAGACAATTTATTCAAAAATTAGCTAGAATAAAACAGTTGGAAAAAGTTAATTTTATAAATATGTAGCAGAAAAATCTACTTAGCTAGAGCCAGTAGGAAGAGCACCCAATCTTGTTTATCAGCAAACGAGATTTGGGGAGCTCTAGTGGTGCATAATGGGATAGGGTTTTAGCCATGAGCTAGTGGAATACCTCAATCTTTTGTATAATGCTGAGTCTGAACAGAGGATCGGTTCTGAACCCAACCTAAGAATGAAGGCGAGATAGGACATCACATCATGTATTAAAGAAAAATCAATTCATTAGTGCTTTTATTCAGAAAAAAATAAAAAATTATGCAGAATATTGGCTGGAGTGTACAGAATATACTGACCAAAACCCACAAATTATAAAATACTCTTTTTGATAAACGGTGTGACATTACTAAGTGCATAAATAACCTACTGTAATAAAAGGTAGGGTTTCTATGGTAGAAAAACACAAGCAGATAGGAATTATTTCAGACATTACAAAGACTACCTGTGAAAAAGACAAGGTTAATGTTTGGAGAACTAATAAAATACTGCATCCTTATCAGAATTACAGAAAACGCCTCAAACTTTTTTTTTTAATACATCAAAATACCAAGAGAAATTGCAGAGGTACTTGCCACTAAAAAGGTTACTGTCAAACTGTGGAAGAAGATACTAGGTAAATGACCATAGGGATAAGACGAATAGCAAATAAATTTAAAAGTTATTGCCAACCTTTTCATACATTTAACCCTGCTCCCCTTCTAAACTGATCAGGGCAGTACATAACTCTGGTTTAAACTTGTGTCAACAAATCCAGTCATCTAGACTTGCTTTAAATTTAATGTCATACTCTGTATGACCTGTAGTAGTAACTTATTCCATAAACTAGGAAAATGAGTTAGAAACCTTTCTCTTCAGAAATCTACACCAACAAACAGGTCTTTAGTGCATGTGCTGGAGGAGTCACTGGTATGGGGAAGAAATAGGTCATTAGGACTGGGTCTTTCATTGACTGAAAAGCAAGACACGGGTCCCCTTTCAGCACCCTGCAGGCTATTGAGTAGAGTCATGCTAATCTATTGCGATAGCTGAACTTAACATCTTTAATTTTCTTGGTTATAAATTGTTGGGGCCACTCCAGTTTAGCCTTTAATCTGTACATACAATACTGGGTCTGATAAGGGAAGAATACAGTGGTAGGGTGACTTCTTTGGATCCTGAGGATAGTCCCTTGGAAATTAATTGGCCCACATAGGACTTCCTGACTGCGTTAAAAACACGTTGATTGAATGAAAGATTTATCCAAACAAGTACCTAGCTTCTGATGACAACCCAAAGTAGATAAAAGTACAGTTGTGTACCTACCATAAATGTAGATGTTCGAGTATATTCACTGTTGCAGTCATTACACTTGGGTTATCTTGCTGGCAGGCTACCCGCAGTTGGCCTGAGTTCCAAAGTCCTGGTCCGGCGTCGGTTGCTGTTGCCTCTTCCCTGACGTCAGTGCGCCAGGAGTATACAAGATGCAGCAGACGCTATTTTCTTCAGTTTTGATTGCCCCAGATGTCAGGTGCCACCAAGAAGGTAGGCAATACATATTGCTTATAAAAAATAAGCACTAAAATAAACATTACCTTCATCTACAAGCAAATATACCACATAGGTTGTATAGGATAGAGAAGTATAGATAAGTCCCAGCAAAGAAAGGGGGATGGTGGGTGGGTAACCTGGACTGCAACAGTAAATACACTTGAACATCTACATTTATGGTAGGTACACAACTGTACTACGTTCATAGTGTTTCACTGTTGCAGTCATTACACTTGGGTTGAATCCCAAACCTGAGGTTGGGCGGCTGGGTCTAAATAGGATTAGGAGTGGCTATGAGGCCCTGCAGAACTGCAGTGGAAAAGCCTGCTCTGGATTTACAGTAAAGAGGTAAGTGATAGTGCTTAGTAAAAGTGTGCACTGAACTCCAAGCTGCAGCCTCCAAAATTTCCTTGGTTGGTACTCCTCTGAGAAAGGCTGCTGATGTGGCTGCCGCCCTGGTAGAATGTGGCCTAATATTCTTAGGCACTGATTTGCCATGCTGTGCATAGCAGAAACGAATGCAGTGTCCTATCCATTTTGAAATGGTCTGCTTTGAAATAGCCTTTCCTTGTGATCCTGCAGCATATGCCACAAAAAGTTGCTCAGTTTTTCTGAAAGCGTTTGTTTTGTCCAAGTAGAAGCATAGCTGCCTGTGTATGTCCAAAGAGTGCAGAAGTCTCTCCCCTTTATTCTGGGGATTTGGATAAAAAGTTGGCAAATGAATGGTTTGGTTAAGAGCCACACTGGATACTACCTTTGGCATAAATGTAGGGTTTGTCCTTAGAGAAACCCTGTCCGGATGAAAAATGATAAAAGGTTCCACTGCCATTAATGCCTGTAACTCTGAGACTCTTCTTGCTGAAGTTATTGCTAGGAGCAGAGCAGTTTTCCATGATAAGAATTTTATCTTAGCTGTATAGGCTGGCTCAAAAGGAGGCAGTGTGAGCTTTTCCAAGACAAAGTTGAGGTCCCATGTAGGTATCGGTGCTCTCCTTGTGGGTCTTATGGTTTTTGCCCCTCTGAGGTACTGTCTTAGCAGTGGATGTGAGAAAATAGGAGGTTCCGTATTGTAATGAGCTGAAATGGCAGAGGCAAGGATCTTAACTGATGAGAAGGATAGGCCTTTGTCCAGCATCTCAGCTAAGTATTGTAAAATCTGAGGAATATTTGGAACAAGCGGTTCAAGTCCTTGTGCCTGGTTCCAAGCACAGAATCTCTTCCATTTTTCTGCATAAGATTTCCTGGTGCTGGGCCTCCTGGCTTCCAAAATGACATCCATAACTGCTTTAGAGAGAGAGAGAGAGAGAGAGAGAGAGAGAGGTGTGTTCTGAGTGGTTATATTATTCGCCATGCAGCCAGATTTAAGGTTCTGAGTTGACTGTGCAGGATCTGATTGTTTTGTTGGGTCAGAAGATGAAGAATTTGAGGTAAAGTCCAGGCTGGGCCTTGAGACAAGCTGTTTAGGATTGGGTACCAGTGTTGGCGTGGCCAGTCTGGGGCAATCAGAATCATTTTTGGCTTCTCTTGTCTGACTTTTAGGAGTACTTGGGGAGGAGAGGTAGTGGTGGAAAGGCTTAAACAGTTAGGGTTTTCCAGCTGAATGATAGAACATCCATCTTCCATGCTTGTGAGTGATAAGTCCTTGTGCAGAATCGCTGTAGTTGGCAGTTGTGAGGGTAGGCAAATAGATCTATGTCTGGGGATCCCCATTTCCTTGTTATCATGCTGAAGACTTGTGGATCTAGTTTTCCACTCGTGAGGGTCCATGAGGTTTCTGCTTAGTTCGTCTGCCAGAGTATTTTTCTTTCCTGACAGGAATTGTGCCTTCAGATGTACTTGATAGGTCAGTGCTGTGTTCCACAAAGTCATGGCTTGCCCGCAGAGGGGGTAGGAATGTGTGCCCCCTTGCTTATGTACCACATGACTGTAGTATTGTCCGTCTTTAGCAACAGTTGTCCTGGATGTAGTAGACCCTTAAAGGCCGTCAGGGCATTCTGTACAGCTAGCATCTCTTTTTGATTGATATGAAGATGCATTTGGTCTGCGGGCCATGTGCCCTGAATACATTTTCCCGCCATGTGTGTCCCCCAGGCATAATCCGATGCATCTGTTGTTAGTGTCTGCCTGGCTGTGGGCAAAGTGAAAGGCTGTCCCTTGTTGTGGTGACAGGCCAGTGCCCACCATCGAAACTCTTGTTGCAGGCAGGGAATGAGAGTAATTATTGTTTCTAGGCTGTGACAATGTTGAGTCCAAACACTTTTTAGATACCATTGTAGCTTCCTCGTATGTAGTCTTGCATATGGAATTAGCAGGATGCCATGAAGCCCAAAGCCTGCAGAATTTTTCTTGCAGGTAGCTGGGTCTTTGTTGCCATCATTTGAAAGTAATGAGTCAGTTGCCTTGGTTTGTCTGGCATGAGATAAGCCATCTGGGCAGTTGTATTTAAAGCTTGCACCCAGGAATATTATCTCGACAGGGCACTAGTTTTGATTTCTTTTTGTTTACTGTGTACCCTAGGCAAATTAGTAATCTTTTTACAAACGCCAGATGCTTTAGTAGAATGTCCTTGGTCTCTGCTTGAATAAGGCAGTCGTCCAAGTTGGGATATATCTGAATTCCTTTTTGTCTGCAAAATGCAATTACTGGTGCCAGACATTTTGTGAAGACCCTGTGCGCAGTAGCTAAGCCAAAGGGCAGTGCAGAGGATTGGTAATGCATTGAGTCAGCTATGAATCTGAGGTATCTCCCGCAAGATTGTCTGACTGGGACATGCAGGTATGCCTCTGAGGTCCAAAGTAACTAGCCAAGCCTTCTTGCTCAGCATGGGTAGAAGTTGCTGCAGTGTCAACATTTTGAATTTTGGGACATCCAGGAAAGCATTTAGAGTAGACAGGTCTAGTACTGGTCTCCAGGCTTTGTCCTTTCTGGGTACCAAGAAAAGTCTTGAGTAAAATCCTTGCCCCTGCTCTTGCTGTGGTACTTTTTGAATAGCCCTCATGTCCAAGAGAGCAGAAATTTGTTTTTGTGCCTCTGCCCATTGATTGTGTGGCAGGTCTGGCATACCTTTTGGCATTGGTAGGGTGTGAAAGTGGAACCTGTAACCCTGAGAAACAATATTCAGTACCCATTTGTCCTGGGTGACCATGTGCCAATTTTGTGAGAAAAGTGCTAGTTTTCCCCCTAAGGGTGCTGCCAAAAGGTAAGTGCTTGGCATTGGTAGAAGAAAGTCATTGGGACTGTTTCCTATAAGGTTGTGATTTGTTTTATCCGCCTTTGGGGGCTGAAGCACCCCATTGTTTAGGTCTGTATGAGCCTTGGGGCTGAGATCTGCCTCTGGGGCATCTGTATCTGCCTCTTTGTGGCCTGTCTGACACTGGAAAGGACCAATTTTTTGAAGGCCAGTTCCTGCTAAATCTGTGTGGCTGAACATGTAAGAAATCCTTTACTGTCTGCACTGATTTTGCTTTATCCTCCATTTTCTTTAACACCTCTTCGGCCTTAACATCACACAAAGTATCATGCTGTAATGGAGCATCCAATAATTTTGCTTTAACATGATCAGGTAAACTCTGTTCTTTTAACCAAGCATGCCTTCGAATGGCAGAACCTGTAACTGCGGCTCTGCAAGAAGCCTCTAATGAATCAAAACCACATTGCAAAGTTTGCTTTCCCACTTGTTCAGCTGCATGCAATAAATCCTGCATTTCCTTGTTTTCAGGACATTCAGAGCTTGTAAGCATTTTCTGTTTTAACAAGCACATTAGGTATTGTTGATATTTAAGCATGTGAAACTGGCAGTTTAAAGCCCTTACAGCTAAAGTAGCAGAGATGTAAACTTTTTCCCCCCATCTGTCCAGTGCTCTAGCATCTCTATCAGAGGGAACAGGGTTTTTTGCAGTGGAAGCCTTGACCCCTTTGGGACCCTGAGAAATTGTTTCTGGATCAGCAGCAGGGTTTTTATAAAGAAATTTATGAGAATCTGGAACCCTGTAGTACCTATCTGGCTTAACTGGTGCAGGGGGGTAAAGAATTATGAGACAAACTGGATTCAGAAAATACATCAACAATATCTAGCACAGGGGGGATAGCAAGAGGCCTGTGCTGAGACAATAAAAGAAAGTCTCTGAGCCTTTTCTTGGATTCTGCATAATCCTGGCTCTCCCAATGGAAATGCTCCCTCATGGTGTGCAGGGTTTCCCCAAAAGAGTAGTCCTCAGGAGAGGCTGACGGGATAGATTCTTCAGCGTCAGAGGCCTCATAGGGAGGAAGAGAATATCCCTGTTCTGAAGAGGAATCAGAAGAAATAGAAACCTGGTCAGAGGAGTCATAGTCAGTGTCTTGCCTATGCCTTTCATCAGGAGGGGGATGGGAACCCCTGATCAAAGTAATTAGGTCCTCGGCCATTTTAAGCATCTGTTTCTTTGGCATGGATGACTGTCCGGGAGAATACTGTACTTGTTTCTTTGTCTTTAAAGGTGTTTTAGACTTTGCCTTGGCTGTTGAAGTGGTCTTGATAGTAAGCTGTGTAGGTCTGAAAACACCCTCAGAAGCCGATGCCTGCTCAGCGGCTCCGGACCCATCTGAGGGAATAGTTTCCGTAGGCCCAATACCTTGAGTTTCCAGAGGCCTAGTTGTCTCCATGTGGGAGTCGGAAGTGGCCTGCGGCTCTGAGGTAGCGGGTGTCAGGGGCTGTGAAAGTGCCTCACTGAGAACCGGCGACTGGCCTAAAAGAGGCTTTGTCATTAGTTTTGGACCTCGGATGCCTGTCCTTTTCTTTGTCCTCCGGTCGTCAGTTGTTCCGACAGCATTATATAGTTAAACCTTCGGCCAAAGTAATGTAAAGCAAAATCGAACAGACGCTTAATAGTGCGTTGGTTGAATCTAGCATAAAACCGACAACTAGCAATGTCGTGGTCAGGGCCTAGGCAAGGAATACAGTAAGAATGAAAATCCTTATGAGGTATTTGCTTCCCACAAGAAATACAATTGTTAACTTTTACTGACATCAGTCTGGAGCAAGAAAAAGTTTCCCCAACGGGGTACTTAGCTTTATTGAAGACTTCGGATCTGAAATTCAAATTTGAAAATCTCAGGAGTCAGCCGACCGGCACTTGCGAACTGCTTTTGCTTCGGGCACCGCGCGGCAATAAAGACTGAAGAAAATGGTGTCTGCTGCATCTTATATACCCCTGGCGCACTGACGTCAGGGAAGAGGCGATAGCAACAGACGCTGGACCAGGACTTTGGAATTCAGGCCAACTGCGGGTAGCTATCTGTAATAGCCTATAAAATATTAACATACAAATGTATGCTTATACAAATATTCTAAATTCAAGAAGAGCCATCAACAAATTAGCATACATGGGGACAAAAGAAGCCCCCCATTGCCGTGTCTTGTAATAGATGGTAAAATACTTTATCGAATACAAAATAATTATTCAATAAGCAAAAGGAAGGCTGTGTGCCAAGGTGCTAGAGTGTTTTATTTGTCTGCATTAAGTATCTAGCTTCTCTTATGACCATATCTGTCTGAAAAGGAGTACCATCTATGACATATGAGATCAGAGCAACTTTTCAACCGAACTCTGCTATGCTGAACCTTTTTCATTTAATTTGATAACATTTTTGATACACCGTATTAAGTGCATATCTCAGCCCTTGCTGGACCTGTTTTTATTTGTAGATGGGCAGATAGTGCCAGTTTGCAGTCCTCAATACAACTGGTCAACCATACTTCCAGGATACTGGCTTGGGTGTCTGTAAAATAACTGCCAAACAGGAAAGGGTCCAGAACCAATCCTTGGGGCAGCCCAGTAATTTAAAGTTTTACATACAGAAAGGGAACCACAACTTTTACAACTTAAGACCTCTTGGATTAACAATATGCAATCCTGCAGTCAATGTAGTGGGTTTACATAAAGTTAGTAACATTTTTCAATACCACCAGCACGGAGGATAGTGTCAAAAGCCTTGGCCAGGTCCAGATAAGCAGTGTGCAGAGAATGGCTACTTGTCCACATCCCCTGTGTCAAAGAAACTTACTAGGTTCAACTGTCTGGATTTCTGCAGAATGTCCAGATTTTTGCCTTGCATTTTTGGTCTGTTCTTCATAAAGTTTGTGATTTTCTGGCAAATCACTGGAATGATCTGAGAACCAAAGTCATTAAATGATAACATTTAATTATTTATTTAACATTTGTTTACCAAGAAAGCCTGACTTGGAACAAAGCCAATTTTCTGCAGAGGCCCTGGGAGAAATGCTCCAGACACGTCTTTGTAACGTGGGAGGAAACTGGAGCACCCGGAGGAAAACCACACAAATGCAGGGAAGACATGCAGACTCCATACAGAAGATACCCCAGCCGAGAATCAAACCGGAGAACCTCTTGCTGTGAGGCAACAACACAACCACTGCACTGTTCAAGATGGCCATCTCTTCAGTGTGAAAACAAACTCAACAGAAAAAGCCAGTAACTTTTGTGTTTATGGGTAAATTTCAGTGACTGGCTAGTAAGCACACTGCCTTGATTCCAGGAAAAAAGAAATACAGAGCACATGGAAAAAAAATATGCTACAAAAATACAAAACAATGGCTGGGAAAAGTACTGTAGCTGTTAAGCAAAAAGCAATGCAACTTCCAGCCGTGACTTCCGGTCATCTAATGGAGGATAGAAGAAAACTGCACACAGACTGGATTAAAATGAACATAACACTGGAGTAAAATCAACAAACAACAAAAGGCTAGAAAAAAATGGAAGAATCTTTAAACACATACTCAGATGAAGTAATAAAGCTGCAAAAAACAGAGGTTGAAATGGAGAAAAAAAGGCTGGCTGAATATGAGACTGCTCAGGAACAGAGGTTTAAAAAAATAGAATTAGAGGACACAGCACATAAGGAAAATCTGCCATTTTCAGCTATACCAGAGAAGCTGGAAGGAATAGACTGCATTAATTTTATGAAAGCACAAATAAGCACCTGGACTGGTATTCCACAGCAGAGGTTTTTAGTTGAAAGGGCACATCATGTGTATCCTCCAAACCTGGCTATGAGAAAGCAACCTAGACCTTTAATAGTAAATATGCAATCCTACCAGCAGAATTAGTTGATTCTGACAAAACTGTGGCAAAAAGAAAAAATACTTAAAGTGGGAGACACCAGAGTGTTTGTGGAGAATAATTACTCATTGTACACCAGGCAGAAGAGGAATAAATTCATTTCAACTATTCAGGGAATGTGTGAGATTCAAACTATTGTACCCAGCTGTCTTCAAGGTATTTTTCCCTGGAAGGACTAAATCATATTGTGACTAAGTCTATGCAGAGGACAAAATACTAAAGTTTGCCCCAAAAAAAAAGTGAGCTGTGAAACAGGAGGTTCTGCTTGTTGTTCTTCTGGTAATGAAGACCACAGAGAGACTGTACCCATGAAACAGAAAATGTTGGAGAAAAGGAAAGAAGCATGAGAGCTGACTAGAAGAACTGAGCGCACACTGGAAATAATGCAGAAATAGGATATGGGAGCTGGATATGAACAGTAACAAAACTAGTAACAATGTGGGATTACAATGCAGTAATTATATTTGTGAAACGTGAAGAAAATTGGGAAATATCACACTTTTCAGAATCTCCTGGACTTGTGGGGGACTCTATAGTATATGCCGTACTTCATGTCATTAATGTTTGGAAAATGCTTTGGGGAGGGGGATGAGAGGGGAGACAGTTAACTGTAAGCAAAGAAAACATTTATTTTTCTTAATAGTACTATTTTTGTGGTTATGGTTTACTTTGAATGCTATAAAATAAAATTTTCTCAGTTATTTTAAGTGTATTGGGGATTGTAAATAGGTGCTGCTGCTGTTTTTTTTCCTTTCTCCCTTCTCTCTTTCTTCCTTTTCTCATGCTTGCATGGGGGGATGACTGGATTAAGAACACTAGATTGACTTAGTAACAAGTTCTAAGAGAAAGCAAGTAAATGAAAAAGAATACTGAATATTATGAGGTTTTTTTTTCTACCAAATCAATGTATGCTTAGTAGCAATTATGTATCTATTCCTCGTGTCTCCATGGAAACACGGATACAGAAACTGACCATCTGGTCCTCATATTTCCATGGAGACAATCTGATAATGAGAAATTGTCTCCATGAAGACATGAGAACCAGACAGCCAATCTGATAAAGATAAATTGGTTAAAGTCTGCTGAAAACTGACTGAAGGCTGAGGGAAAAATAAGAAACTGGATAGACCACCATGTTCTCTGAAAGCATTCAGGGGTTTTCCTACAAAGGTAAGACAAAAACCAGCTAGCATTTAGAAATCAGGCTGCACCATACATCTTAGCATGGATAACCATTCCTTTAGGTCAACTCAAGACTGAGTGTGGCCATCAGTTTAGGCCACTTGTTTCTATTAGGAGGATAAAACTTCAATATCTGAAGATGGACATTGTTTTGTGTGTTAGTATTAAATTCATCGGTTTTGGGTGTATTTTTTTTTGAGGGCTTTCAATTAAAAAAATAAGTTTTGTAACATGTGGCAGGCTAAAATGGATATGACAAGAAACTGTATAAAAGTTCAACCTGCAAAAAGTGTATGCATTACACAAAAGCTAGAACTAGTCATTTAACAAAAAAGGTGCTGTACACAAAAGGTGGGAATAACTTTATACAACGATACTTTCTGTAATGTTTTTAAATGCCAATGGCCTCACAGATGAACACAAAAAAGAAAGAACAGTGAACTATATTTAAAAAATACACGGTTTGCAAATAGCTATGCTGCAGGAGACACTTGGAAAGAACTGAACATGTGAATTTAATAAAGAAAGGTTTTCAGGATGGTTATTTAGCAGAATGTCTGGGACAAAGGAAAAGAGAAGTACTTACATTAATTGCAATAGAAGCTCCAATAGTGACAGAACATGATAAATAACAATGGCATATTTGCAGCACTAAGGGGCTACTGGCAAGGAAGGCAGATTACACTGGCATGTATTTATATTCCACCTAAAACTGCTATACTGGAGCTTAAGAAAATTCTGGGAGAAATAATCAGTTTTCAGCAAATAATATTACATACAGATGGGGACTGGAATTTGGTTTGCCCTGAAGGGAAACTATAATAAAGGAGGGTAGATTTTTGAAGAAATTCATGAAAACATTTGCCATGGAAGATGTCAATTCAGTAATAGGAGTTCAGAGTGAATTTACATATTCTCCTAGAAATCAAAATTGGCCTAGACTAGATAGAATTTAGATCTCACAGGAACATGTGCATTTAATTGAAGGTCTTGACATACACCCAAGTATTTCAGATCATTGCCAATAACTACAATAAAAACACAGAACAATGAAATAAAATCAAGACACTGGCGCTTTCCCACATCTGTTGAAGAGCGAAGAATTTAAGGAATGGGTAGTGGAAATTATTCAGGAGCTATTCAACAAGATATAAATTACTTCTGAAAATATAGCTAAGGAGTGGGATAAAATTAAGGTGGAGTTTAAAAATAAGGTGGAAATAAAAGAAAAGAAGCTACGGTTAAGTAGTAAGAAGAATTTAGAGAGACTGACAAATGTTAAAGTATTGCAAAAAAGGGGGATTCTGAGAACAAGATGACAATCAACCTGGAGAAAGCTAAGCAGAAAATAATGGATTACCCTAGATAATATACAAGGGTTTAGAAAGACTGCTGTTAAGCAACTGTTTTTTGATAACACTACAGCACAAAAACGTTTAGCATAACAATTTGGAAAACTGAAAGCAAATGGGTTGTCGCCAAGCTTACACAGCCTATAAGCAAGGAAGGTAACAAGAGATCCTGTAGTGGCATTTGAAATATTTTGGAAATTCTAAGTCTGTATAAAGCAGAGAAATATGGAAATCAAAAGATCCAAATGGAATTGTTTACGGAAGAATTAAATATGCCAGTATTAGCGGTAGATGAGGCTGAACTAACAGGATAGGAGGAGATGAGATAAAAATGTGATGTATAACCAATATACAGGAAAGTCCCCAGGAATACATGGTATGTATTCTTGTGGAAGTCTGGAAGCTAGGAGGGAAAAACTGATAAAGATCAGGAAGGTTTTGTTAAACAGTAGTTTAAGAGAAGTACCAACATCCTGTAAGAAAGCAGTGGTAGCTGTAATACTTAAAGAAGGTAAAGATTCATCAGATCCAGCTTCATACAAGTGCATTTTAATACTAAACTATGACTATAATGTGTTTGTCTATAATGGCTGAAAGAATGGCAAAAGTAATGCCAAAACTGACAGATATGGCTAAGTATGGTTTTGTGAAGTTGAGGCAAACATTTGACAACATTAACAGAACACTGATGATCCAGAGGGAAGCTGAATGTAAGAAAATGCCACTGTTTTTGGAGGGTCTTCATGCAGAGAAAGCATTTGACAGAGGAAGCTGGGACTTTATAAGCAGGGCAATGGAAGCATTTGCATTTCCGGAAAAAATTATAAGGTTAATTGGCTGGATATATGAGGGATTGGGGGTAAAAATTAAAGTGGGTGGGGTCCTCTCTGATCATTTCTGCTTGAGCAGAGGAACTAGAAAGGGGTGTCCTCTTCCCCCTTTGTTATTTGCATTATATTTAGTACCACTGGCAAAGAAAATAAAGGACTCAGAAATTGAAGGATATAATTGGTATGGTAGTCAAGAAAATCTGGCTCTATTTGCAGACAATATTATTTTATAACTGACAAAACCAGAAAGAGACATTACAGTGTTGTGGAACATTTTGAAACAGTTTATTAATTTTTTTATCCTGAAAAGATTAGAAAGCTAAAACAAAGGCAACGGGTAAGTTATGTACCCACATATGAATTGGTTCAGCAATATCGATATTTATAGGGACATGATAAAATTAAGTATTTAGGAGTACGGATTAAAATGGCAGCCAAAGATATGTGGGAAGAGACCAAAAATAAAGAATACAAAAACTGAGAAAACTGAAACTTTGTTATATGGATATAGATAGTAAGACACAAGCAGCTAAAATGTTTTTTAGTCCCTTTAGTCTTATACACAGGTCAGATACGTTTTTATCAACCAGGAGAGAAGGTACGGTTAGCAATTAATAAAGAGCAGGAAGGGCTTTATCTGGGAGAGGAAGATGGCAAGTCAAGTAGGATAAGCAGATTTTTCCAGTAGAACAGGGTGAACTGGGATGACCCGATTTGAAGAGGTATTTTAGAGATACACAGTTAAGGTTCTTATACTTAGCAAAAGTGGAAAACTATAATTCAAGGGAGAAAGGGGATGATGATGAAACGGGGAGAGCTCAAGAAACAAGAGGAGACTGGAACTTTGGATGCAGGCCTTTAAGGAGAACAGTAATCATACAGAACATTACATCCATAAAGCAGCAGAAAGCATCCTAAGAACTAAACCAACATGGGAATGGAGAAAGGAGATTCTGCTGGTACAAATTATGGCAATTAGGAATACAGACAATAGGCAAGACTGCACTGGAAGTTACTGGAGAAAAATGGCAAAGGAACCAAGGTATTAGGAGCAAATAACCAGACAGGCAAAGATGACAGAATGGGAAGATGCCAAGTATATATCTGGACTGCAGGTTACAGACTGCCTACCCTATCAAGGATTGATAGAGTATAGGCAGAGAGAAAGGAACGGGGGGGGGGTCCTAAACAAAAGACCAGCATTGGTAGAGTTTTTAGTAGAATAGAGAACAGAAGCAGCCATTAAAAAAGGAATAATTAATAGAGCATATAAAATATTGCATGATAACTGTAAGACTCAATCAGAAGAGGTTAAAAAGGATTGGATAAACCATTCACAAAGAAACAGCGGAAGGATACATGTATGTCTCACAAATATGCAACAAAATCTAGAAGATTTAGGATTTTTGCTTGGAAATGTTTACACAGATATTTTTATACCCCAAGTAGACTCCAGAGAATTTTTCCTCAAGTAGATAGCAAATGTTGGAGGTGTGAAGGGGAGATGGAGGTAACTGGGAACATTTTCTGTGAGTGTGCCGAGTTAGAGGACTTTAAGGAGCCCCTGCGGGATGCACAGTCACAGAAGCTGGGTGGGTAAGATTGGTGTGATGAGGGAGATGATTTTTCTGAGCTATGATACAGAATAGGGACTGCCTATTTATAAGGACTTGCTGTGTTGTCTAATAATGGTGGCTACCAAAATAGCATTTACAAGAAAATCAAAAACTAAACCAACTATACTAGAAGTAATGAATATAGTAACAGAGATAAAAATAACTGGAATTGAGTTTTTTTTAGAAAAGGGTAGGAGCAAACTACATAGGAAACAAATGGAATTGTGGAAACAATACATAGAGGGGAGGAATGAGGTTTAAAAGAAGGCAGGACCTAAATGAGCTATGTAATGTTTGATTGATGAATAATGTTTGCAACTGGGAGTGTATTTCAGTATGGTTTGTGATGTAAATACTCGCAACCAGGATCGTGTCAGTGTGGTTTGTTTTCATTTATACAGATGTATGATTGTCTAACTCGTAAGGGATTGCTTAATAAAGACATTTCTTGTTAAAAAAAGGTAGGAATTGAATAATTTATGTAATGCTACTTAGGTTATACTATATATAGCAACCTAAGTATAATTTTGTACACACAAACTTGTTAATACAGTTTGATTACTTTTACATAAATGTAAATTTGCCTATGTCACAAGTGGTAATTCAATCAAGGTGTTTAAAAAATAAATGACATGCATATTACTTTCAGACTTAAAATCTTTCAGAAAATGCATGTTAACACAAACTCTAATTCTAGCAACTTTCTAAGTTTGAAAGAGGAATATTTAAAATATATCCCTATTCTTGGGCCTCTAGTCCCCATTTTGTCAAGCTTTGTCCAGATTTCTAGCACTAAGAGGTTAAGAGGTACGGACAGGACCTGCTCTTCACAAAACCAGAATGATTGGGTTAAGTTGTCTGCGTCTGCATAATGGAGTTTTGCTATATGTTCCACTGTTTTGCATATAAAGTTGGCAAGGCTGATGACTCAATTACCAGGGTCTGTAGAGATGCCACCCTTGTATAGGGCAGTCATAATGGCTGTACTTCAAGGCTAAACAGTAAAGTACAGGCTCAGATAATGCACACTTGACAGCTTGGCATACTGTCTGATCCTTATGAAGTATTACTTTCAGCCTTTGATAGGTACTCAAGCTTTGTTCCAATTTGATTATAGGGGAAACTAAATTATCAGAGACAGCGGGAAGTTACCACTAAATCTGTGCTAACGTATTAGCTATATCCTTGAGGTCAGAACAGGTGATATTATAGATGAGCTCATTGCAGTGTTGACCACTATTCCTTAATTTTTTTGATACAACTTCATATTTGCAGTTTTCTTTGGAATCTGTACCAACCCTTTAAGTTCATACTTTGCATTACATTTTCTAAGAGTGTTTTCAAGTTCCTTGCTGGCATGTTTCACTGTCAGGGTTGCCAGATTTAAGGCGCAGGTAGGGACAAAAAAAATGTCCTTCATGCTAAGTGAAGACAAAAAAAAAAAAAAAAAAGGGAAAAAAAATAACCTTTCGTACGGAACAAGGAACACAGGCAGTTCTGCATTAAACATAAGTGTGGATCACTTAACTGCTGGGGGATTTACAGTGTCCAGCCTGACAAACAGAACTTACCACGTTTCCATCTCCTATGGGATGCCAGTGCCTTGCTATTATAAAAGCAGGCAAATGCCTGCAACATCTTCAGTTGTTTCTTGCTGCAGTGTTGTCTGCAAGATTACTCATTCTAAAAGCATGCTTAGTTTGGCATTTTGGCCTGTGTCCAGAACAAAGCTACCACAAAAGCACCTTGCCTTGGAAAACTATACATCTTTTTAGTATATTTACTGTATTGTTAAAGTGGTTGGATTGGATGACCTTGGGTTTTAATCTACTTCAGAAGGGGCTAATAAATATGGATGTGATAGGCAAATTCCATGTAAATGCATCCACGTACAGTGTGCTTTTTATTTTGAGACCCAGGCATGGCACATCTAACTGTAGGGACAGGGGTTTAGTCATAAATTGCACAGCAGAAGAGGCTCCATTTCACAATTTATCACAAAATCACGAAGTGGAGGCTGTTTTGTCAGAATTTAAAAGGCAGTGCGGGACTCAGAACTGGGCTGCTGATCTCGGGACAGTCGCATTCAAATAGGGTTGTTTGGCAACCCTATTCACTGTAGACTTGGAAGTACAGCAAGTGGGATTTCTCAAGTTTTCATTTTCCATCTTTTGCTGCAAATGTAATGCTTTATTTTAAATAACTACATTTTGTTTCTCTCAACTAATAAAACATGTACTTTAATTAGTAATGTAGAATCTTTAGCCTCCACCTTTGTTACCACAAGCTTTGGTAGATGGATCCCCCACAAACTTCATCACATTCAACCATCAGAACCTCAGAACTGCTGCAGAGCAGTTCAAGTTCTATCCCAGGCAGCTGGTGTCAAAGAACTTGTATTGTATTTTGATCTTCAGCATTAATTCATGGGTGCTACCTGAAGAAAGACAGAAGTTTCTCTTGAAGTGACAAAGCAGAGTCATTTTTTTCATTATTCTTCGGCTTAAATGGGCCTAAGCTTAGTTAAGTCAATAGATCCTTAGGTGAAGCAGCCAGCAACGTAACTGGCATTTCACATACACAAGTGTATTAAAGTTCCTTTCCACAACCAGACAAGAGAGGAAACCACTGAAACCTCAGATTATGCTTTCCATTTCTTTTCTATCTAATTTAAAGGAAAGGAGAAAAAAGAGAGGGATCTGCAGGTACTCCATTTCCTTTCAAGGAACTGACCCACCCCCCCTTCAGGAAGGTTGAGTGATGAGATACCACAGACTCTCCCTTTATGAGCAGTTCCACTGTCAAATCTAAACACAGTTCTAACACAGACATCTGAAGAATGAGCAAATATTCCAAAAGAAAATCCAAATGCAAGACAAACTGCTGTCTGCAGCTAAATGACCAAAAATGCTACAGCTTAGCTATGCAAACATGTTAAAGTAACTGATCTGAAAACAAAGTGATCTGCTATTTACAGTACAGCTGCCACAAAAAAAACAACCGTGACAGTTTAACTAGGGTTCTAATTTCCAGAGAATAAGCTGGAAACCGTTTAAAGGCCAGGATGCATGGGGTATGAAACCCTCAGTTGGGTAAACAGTGGCCAGTGTCTCCTGAACAGTTTGACACCTGGAAACTTGACATCTACTTACTCATGTGAGACATGGCAGTCAGCCATGTACCCTACACTACAGACTCTCAGGTTCATAGGTAGGTACTAGGCTATCGGCCCTAGGGCCCATACAAGCCTAGCCAAAAAAATGTACCCTGGCTTTCGCCACCTAAGAAAATTATTTTCCTGTGCCCCTGTCGAGCAGAGGAGAGTCGAGCAGGTAAAAGAACATTGCTCTAATGAAGTAAGGACAAATGATCTACTTAGCTAAAAAAATTCCTGAAGAGGAACACCCAGAAACATTTTCAGCCTATGCTCATCCCTTAAAAGAAAAAGCAAACAAAGTTACTATTATTAAGATGAGCGTACCATTCTACTAATGTTATCTGTGAAGGTACCATGGGAGGTGGAAGCCTGCATGCATGACAGGGTCATTTTCTTTCTCCTTTTACAAAACTCATTGTATGTTCGTGGGTGGGGGAAGGACACTTTCTACATAAAAATTATCTTCAGATTATTTTTTCCTTGCTAAGGAAATCTCTCTCTCCTTGACAGTGCTGTCTCCTCATATTCAGTCACCATCTTCCTTCAGAGAGCACAGCCTGCAGTCACTAATGACATCTGACCTCGATACTGCAAGCAGCTCTGCCACAAGTCCCTATACCTACAAGCTTACTGAGCATTTTGTCATTGTTTAATAGCCTGCAGTCATCACATCTGACCTTAATATTCCATGAGCTGTACAAGGCCCTATACCTACAAGTTTACTGAGAATTTTGCCATTGTTTAATGTAACCATATTTACCATGAAGAACCTTGCTGTTTATTAACTTTAATCAGCTACATACATGCCTGCGCTGTGACTGAAAGTATCTGTGAAATAGTCCATGCACTCTAAGGATCTCTTACTAAGTTGGTAACTGTTCCCTTTAGCTTGACCAGTAGACTACATTGCACATGACAGTTATATAGTCTCAGTAAATGACAACCTGTTTTACTTGCATCGCTTTGTAAATTGCTTTGTTCTAGCTATAAACCGATTGCTCTCTGTTATAAATTGACCTTCAACCCTGTTCCCACATTCTATAAAACTACTCAGATTTAAACCATGCTCTTCTTCAGCGAATTCTAAGCAAGTACCTAAAAATAACAGCCAATAACATTGCCTATCCTGTTTCAATCCTAACAGACAGGTCAGTCCAGGAATCCCATGTTCCCTCTTTGGAAAAACTTGCATTATCCTTCTGCACAAAGGAGGAAATTCAACAGAAATTAATAACATTTAGACCTATAGCAATCATCTCTCACCTCACCAAAATACTTGACAAACGTACGCAAAAACTGCTGCCAGAGAACTTCTGCAGGAAGAACTATCTCCTACAAAAGAAGGCTTCAGTCCCTCCCATAGTACTAGCACTGCCCTTTTTAACTACACAGAAACTGCCAATAAAGCTACAGATAATGGCCAACTTGTCTCTTCCTTATTTCTAGCCTTGTCTTAAACCTTCAACACAGTTTGTCACAGCAAACTTCTACTTCAAATGTCCTCAATAGGTCTCGCTCAGCCCACCCTTCTGTGGTTCAAAAGCCAATTGTCCAATAGATATCAGTCAGAAAAAAGCCAGCCACTCCACGCTCTCGTCTTACCTCCCAGTCATCGGGCTCTGTCCTTGGTATCCTCCCATTTAACATTTTCACCAACACCCGCTACACTTCCACACAAAAGGCCACCCAAATACAATACATAGATGATTTCACTCATTTAGACATCTGACAACATGGTAACTCTCCAAATAATTATGCAGGAAGCTTTAACAGCCACCGAGACATGGTTTCATAACTCAACATGCCCAACCCAAAAAAGGCCAAAGTACTGCCACTCCCCTCCCCAAATACCTCTCTCATGAAAAAAACTAAATTTTAAGTCCTCTCACTTAATACAACTACGGAAGTCACTTCTCATAGTAAACTGTTAGGGGTGATAACAGATGATTATTTTACATTCGACCTGCACACAAACTGCATAAGAAAAAAATAATCAAAAACTAGGGATGCTTTACAGAGCTCAAAACTCTCTCCCTGACAAAACTAAAACTACACTTGCTACTACTTATCTCCTCCCCAGTCTTCTTTATAGAGCTCCCATCCTTACTAACCTCCAGGCTTCACAAAATTAAAACTTGAACAATGCTGTGACAAAGTTGCTAAACTTGCAGCACATACCCCTTTCAGAGTCCACCACTGTATAGTACTGAAAAGACTACACTGGTTAGAACTGCCGCATCAACTAACATATGCACAACTTCTTACTACATATAAAATTATCCAGCATCCATCTGCGTGTCCTGCACTAAAAAACTTTCTACACAACTATGTTTCCAGCCGGCCACTGTGATCCAGTGACCAAAAACTCCTGTCTACAAACCAAGCAAATCTGCTGGGCATTGTCTTCAGTTGTACAAGGTTGCTACGGCCTGGAACTCCTTGCCTATATCCTCCCTCCCAGCTTTCAAAACCACCCTGAAAGAATTCCCAGCTAAAACCTGGCTTTGCTCTTGCTCAAAACCAGGATAAACTATATCTCTAAATGCGAACAAGTACCCTTCCATGCCTTGTACATCCTTACTTCTTCACTTACATCCTTACTGCTATTTAATTTTCTTCCCTGACTTTCTCTCTAAATATACCATAAGCCTATTTTCCCTCACCTCAAATTGCAATTCCTCTTTGTATTAGACTAACTTACCTTTAATTTCTCTACAGTCTAAAATGTCTTTAAATATTAAAAGATCATTTATCTTGTATCGATTCTTAACCAATATTTATACTATGTCCAATTTATAATTATTTAAAATGCAGGTGTTTTATTTTTCAAGATTGTAACATTTTTGTTCTTAAAATGTTTAGTAATAATTTGGAGCTGCTCTACCTGGGCCTCTGCTGAAAATGGCTTCTACCCAGTCAGACTTTTCTGGTAATCAAATGTCAAGAAATAAAATAAAGAAATATGCCTATCGCAATTATGCTGACAAGGATGAATAACCTTCTGGACAGACTATGTACAGAAGGTAATCTTCGATACTTTTACACTTTTCACTTAACACCTAGCAATGGAAACAGGAGTTCATGTCAAACAAGCAACTAAGGTAGTCAAGGAAGAAAGGGGCCATCACGGGCCAAGGTTTGCTTTTCTCATGGAAATTAGGCTATTCTTAACCAACTTTACATTGTAAGCAGCAATGAAGATCCTCCAAGCTGAATGCAAGGTAGACTGCCAAAGAAATGATGGACTGAAAGTACAGTTGTGCAAGTAAACTTATAACAGCAGATGTTCAAATGATCAGTGCTGCAGTGCGCCCAGCACTCTCGTGAATCAAAAGGCAGGCAGACAGAATGCTAAACAAATTTGGTAAGAAAACTATCAAAGTTATAACCTGCTAAGGATAAAACAGCTGGCCTGCTTCAAAACCTTCAGGGTACCTTCCACATGCTCAAACTCTCAGGCACCTCGAGCTGACCTTGCTGAAAGATTAGTTACGGCACCAACCCCTCTGACCATTCCTAACAACAGAGAGGGAAGCTGAGCCCTGAAAGGACAATGCAACAAACAAAAAAAATTTCACACCCTGGCATAAAAAGCACACCAAAAACAAGAGGGACAGAGGGAGTGAGTCTACTACAGCAGTGATCATTTGAGCATCTACTGTCTACTTGCACAACTGTACTAATCACTGCTGCAGTAGCCTTAGCTATATGGGTAGATTATGACGTTACTACATTGTGAAGTTGAAGGAGAAGGGTCCAGGGTTCCCTGGAGAATGGTCCTAGCAAAGCCTGACGGACCTAGTGAAGAAAGCAAGTTTATAGTGCTTTGTAAAAGTATGCACAGATGACCTATATTTGTAGGATTCAGCCCTTTCCAAAAAGCCACACATTAAGCCAAAGTCCTTGTAGAGTGAGCCTTGACCTTGCCTAAAATAGCTTTGTTGTAGTGAGGATAACAAAATGTAATAACTTAGAAAACAATTTGGATTGGTCTGTTTTGATGCAATTTGTTTCTTCTTCTTCTTACCTTCATAAGAAGGTAACTGAGCTGAAGTTCTGAAAGATTTAGTTCCATTAAGATAGTAACAGGGTTGACATCCAAGGCATGGAGCATCCTTTCTCCTTCATTTTTAGGTTTAAGAAAGAAAACATGGAGATTGATGGTTTGGATTAAAATAAACTGGGAATCCACTTTAGGCATAAAGGAAGTTCTCAAAACTGTGTGTGGTAACTTAGATAGGGTTTAATCACCTTAAGAACTTGCAACTCAGACACTCTTCTTGCATAGGTCACTGCTATCAGTAAAACAGTAATCTATGTTAACAGCCTCAAGTCATCCAGATTAGCTGGTTCAAATGGTGCAAGTGTTAGATTCTCTAATATAAAATTAAGATCCCAAGGAGGGGCCACTGGTTTACTTGGAGGACTATTGTGCAAAACCTCTTTCAAAGATATTTTGACATAAAACTGCACTGAAAGAGCAGGAGCCATGGCCAGACATGCTGCAATGACCGATTAATGAACCTTGATATAGGAATGAGACAGGCCATAGTATAGTAACTCACACACATTGTAAAACCAGATAACTAGCCCTGAAAGGGTGTTGGTCATATTGTTGGCATCACCAACAAAACCTTTTTCCATTTGCTAATGTATAATTTTCTAGTAGTAGGCTTTCTTGCCTCCATTACTAACTGCTGCATGATCTCAGTAAACAGGTGTCTAGAAGAATTAAGACCTATCATATAAAGGTGGTCAACTGAAGTTGACTGATATCAGGGTGTATCAAACAACCCTGTTCTTGTAAGTAGATCCAGTCTATGAGGAAGCTTGTGGCAATTATTCTTTGCCATTTCCAAAAGACGAGAGGGTTGCCTGGGCCAGAAGGGAGTCACCACAATGATTTAGAAGGATTTTTTCTGAATCTTCAGAACAACTCTGGATATTGGCGGAAAAGCATACAGGAACATTCCTGTCCAAAAAAGACAAAAGGCATCTGTCTTCCAGGCCTTCTCGGCTAGAGTCCTGGAACAGAACCTTGCCAAGTTGGTTGTCCAGAGAGGAAGCAAAGCAGTCTACTTGAACTCCCTACAGAGGGATCAAATCATGGAAGATGTCCTGATCTAGGTCCTGCGCAGCTTTTCTGACACAATGTTAATCTACTGGAATGTAGGATGCCTGTACAGTGAAACTGTACTGTGAAGCTATATTCCAAACTAACATGGCTCGTCTACTAAGGGGGTACAACCTGGGTCCCATCATTTGTTGATGAAGCACGACTGCGGCATTGAGGATGTGGTTAACACCTGGTCCACACAGTGGGTGTAGGTGCTACACCAAAGAGATCTACAGTAAAAAGATGAGTGGTCTGCGGTCAAACAAATGGCTGCAGTAGAGTCATCCATTTCTAGCTGAGGCAAATTGCTAGCCTGCCATGCTGGCTGTTCCTGTTTGGTTAAACTTTTCTTTTTGTGACTAGAAGGGCAAACCATGGAACCGGTAGTTTGTTCCCTGGTCAAGCCAAAAATGGTGCCCCTCTCCAGCAGAAGACAAGCAGCAAATACTGGTAGAAACTACAAGTCTTTAAAAGTCGCTTCATTTCACAGGAAAAAAAAAAACTCTGCCCACCCCCAAAAAATTAAAATACAATTTCTCCACAGAATTTTTTTTTTTTTTACTTTACACAACTTTTAAACTGACATGAAAAAAGTGTGCCCCTATTTAAAAATGAGTGTGTCTTGAGTCAGTCCAGTAACACCATCTACTAGCTTTAAAATAACTTTTCTGTAGAGGAAAGTGATAAAACGTAAATATTTAGAAAATGGAAGCCCCCCCCAAAGTTAACTTGTGACTGTATCTGCCATTTCTCACCGAGCTAATCGGAGGAAGCCTCCGAGCTAACTAATTTGGTGATAAACAACATTAAGTATCCTGTTTTTTGCTTATTTTTTGAGTTATTTACAGCACTTTTAATTTACTCACTGTGTGTGAGGTATTACGTAGAATTTTCTACAATTGTTAAGCATCTGGTTGGGTTTGTTTGTTCTGATTTCCTGCTAGGAGTGTATCATATAACTTGCTTGCATTTAAAAGCATTCTCTAGTCTCTCCTTGATCCTTTATCTGTTTAAACATTTCTGCAGTTTTTTCTACTTTAGTGTGGGTACTGTAGCATTGTCCATATTTAGGCTTGTGTTTTGGGCCTAGTTGTTTGTTAGTAGTGTGTGTGTGTGTCTGAGCATATGGCCCATGCCATCATAGCTTAGCCAAAGCCAGTATAGCATTTCATTGAGAGTGAATTGTTTGTGGTCACTGGCTGACTGGGGTTGCCTGGACCACGCCTTGGAGTAAGCATCTCATTGGTTCTTTCAAGCTTTTTTTTTTTAAAGTTGTTTCAGGTTTCAACTTTGTTAATTTAAGAAGTTAACTTGTGACTTTCTGCCATTTCACACAGCTAAACGGAGGAAGTCAGAGAAAGGGCTCTGAGCTAACTAATCTGTCATATACAACATTAAGTATCCTGTTTTTTGCTTATTTCTGAGTTATTTATAGCACTTTTATTTTACTTACTGTGTGTGAGGTAGTAAGTAGAATTTTCTACAATTGTTAAGCATCTGGTTGGGTTTGTTTGTTCTGATTTTTGTTTCTCACCTTTCCTCCCTTATTGTATCCTGTTTTTATACTTGGTGGCTTTGCAGTTGCCTGCCCCTACTGTAAATTTGATCTGGGACACTCCTCCCAGTCTAGTGACATTACCTCATTCTACTTATTCCAGGGAGAACATTTGAGAAGGCCAACCCAGTTAGCTTCTGCAACTCCTTTCCCCTTTCCACTTTACAAAAAAAATCTAAGCTTGTTTCCTGCCTTTCCTATAAGTTGTCTAGTCCAGATACAGATTTGCTGTATCCAGGACTGTTTGTAAGCTTCTGAGCCCCCAAGCCTTTCTGTGTTGGAGGGAAACCTTCTAGCTTAATTTTGTTTCTTAGAACTAGCCCAGTTTTCTAGTTTCAGCACTCAAATATGTTTCTTTGAGCTCAGCACTTGTTCAGAACTCACTGTAAGCACTAAATAAGCTATAAATTACTACAGCACTCAACTTTCCTCACTTGTCTAGAGGAAAACAGTTTTAGTACTTAATAAATAAGCATCTAGCCAGGCATGTCTAAGAGTCAGCTCCCGGTGTTTTCTCCTGTCTACGTGATGAATCTGGGCATCTTGGGGCAATGCAGCAATTGCCTCATGTACACAGACAACCTTCTCCTCCTACCACCCAACACTACAACCTGTGATGCACTTATATAACCAAACTGGAAGCAAAGCTCTCTTCACCCAAGACTGGACTAGACAGTCAGGAGAAGGTAAACATTTGCACCACACACCACACTCATTACATAGTCCCTCAAAACCTACACCACCGAAACACACACACACACAGAAACACAAAACACACACCTATATTCGCTGAGGCTCTCAAAAAAAATCTATCCAAGCAACAGGGACCTCCAAAGCAGAAATGCAAGCAACCTCCATCCCCCAACCACAACCCAAATGACACAGTCCACAAACTCATTGTACCACTCAACCACAGCCCATAAGGCACAACAACGTACCCAACACTCTAGTCATAGGTGACTCTATAGTCAGGCACACTGATGTTCCACTCACCAGACTAAACAAGGAGAACGTTACTGTCTGCTGCCTGTCAGGTGCCAGGATCCGCCACATAACGCATGCATTTAGGTCACTCCACAACAAGTGCAAATATGACCGTCATTGTCCATGTTGGGGTGAATGACCTGAGACGTACCTCCCTGGACTACATGAAGAGACAAGGAGGAGCTTTCTGATCCTGTAGCCCAGGCAGCTATGACCCTAGCCCTGAGTAGCATCCTGCCATCACCCAGAATACCACCACAGTATAAGGACAAAATGATTGACTTAAACAATTGGCTAAGCTTCTGGTGTCATTCTAAGGGGATCCAGTATCTGTCTGCCTGGGGTGACATGATCGACAAACCACAATGCTTCGCCTTTGGGATTCCGGATACTGGCTAAGGCTCTTGCCACCCCTATAGTGGCTTTTTTAGGCAAGATTCAAAAGACAAATTCACCACCGTAACAGGTACAAGCAAGCAAAATCTGAGGGTAATGCTACTTAATGCTAGAAGCCTAAACCTCAAAATGCACTCACTCGAGGCACTACTTAAAATGGGTAACACTGACATCTGTGCAGTGACAGAGACCTGGTTCAAGGTTCCAGGGAGCACCCCCTGCATTACCAGGCTATAATTCATACCACACCTTTCGGCCACCTAACCTGGACCGAAGCACTAAAAACAGAGGTGTGTCCATATTTATTAAGGATATCCACACCTCCAGGCTAGTTGCTCAGCATAATGCATCTGAGACTATCCAAGTGCAACTAACTCTGGGCAAGATAGCAATGCAAACTAACTTGCTATAGATCCCCCACCATGCCCCAGGATTCCCACTCCTCATTTCTTGATACACTGGAAAATATTACGGTACAACCTAATACCCTAATAATGGACAATTTCAACTGACCCACCATTAACTGGGAAAACTACTTGTGTACCAACTCGTGCTCAATGTTTTCTGGAATTCATAAATTCCAATGCCTTGGATCAACTTATCCACACCACCACCAGGGGCAGTAATATCCTAAACCTGGTCATTACTAACATGGGCAACCGGTGTTCCACACCAGAGGTGAATTCCTCGGTCAGATCTGACCAAAAGCAAATCACCCTAAACATCCACATCCCACCCCCCATTAGGGAAACCACGGTAAAAAATTTCTCCAAAGCCAACTTCACGCATCTTAAGATAGAAGTGGCAAACTTCACCATGCTGACAGACAATAGAGGTACGACTACTGAATCCTATACAATTGCACTTTATAAGCATACACAAGTGCATGGATCGTGCAATCTCTAACAGAACCAAGATGCTATCCTCCAAAAAAAGGAAGCCAATCTGGTGGTCCCCTAGTATAAAATAACTCTACAACAGAAGAAACTGTTGCAAAAAAAAAAAAAAAAAAAAAAAAAAAGAGTAAAATCCCATGATTGGAGGAACCCTGTGGTCAGCCTCAGTAAGAAGCTGAGATCCCTCATAAAATCCTCCAAAGCTGGTTACGAAAACAAACTTGCCACTGAATCTAAAGACAGCCACAAAGCATTCTACAGCTATGTCAAGAATCTCTATGGCAACACTCAGATCTGCTCTGAGTTACAGCACAATGGCACTAAATATACAGAACCAACTGATATTGCCAGCATCCTAGCAGACAGCTTCAGTGCTAACTTTACCCCTCTCTCATCCCCTAAAGGGCCCATCTCTGTACTGGAAGAATACAAAGTTCCTGTAATCACGGCTGCACAGGTAAAAAAAACACTCTCCAAAGCCAAGAACACAGCATCCATGTGACCTGACATCCCAGGCTGCACTCTACATGAACTACATAATGAACTGGCACCCCACCTAACTACCATGTTCAATCATAGCTTCACCTCAGGCTTTGTGCCCACTGAATGGCGCACAGAACGGTTATCCCACTTCACAAAGGGGGAGCCACCACTGACCCCTGGAACTACCGCCCCATTAGCTTGACGAGCCTGGTCTGTAAGGCTATAGAGCGTATCATCACGGAACTTATAAACAATGACATTGGTAATCTCCAAACTCTGCACCCTAACCAGTTCGGGTTTGTAAAAGGCAGATCATGTCTCCTAAACCTAACAGACTTCTTTGAAGCGGTCACCAAAGCCGTAGAAGAGGGTAAGGTGGTTCACACAGCCTATATAGATGTCACCAAGGCTTTTGACACCATCCCCCACTCTGGAATTATAGATAAGCTCACTAAACTAGGTATAAATCCCTATGCCACAAGATGGGTTGCCAACTGGCTCACTGACAGAACCCACACTGTGAAAGTAGCAGACTAAATCCAACTTCAGACCAGTGACAAGTGGAGTACCACAGGGTTGTTCTAGATCCTCTCCTGTTTGGTATAGTACAGTTTTGTACCTACCATAAATGTATTTGTTAGAGTGTATTCACTGCTGCAGTCATTACACTTGGGTTATCCTGCCGACAGGCTGTCCCGCAGTCGGCCAGAGTTCCAAAGTCTTGGTCCAGCGTCGGTTGCTGTCGCTCCTTCCCTGACGTCAGTGCGCCAGGGGTAGACAAGATGCAGCAGACGCCATTTTCTTCAGTTTTTCTTGCCTCAGATGTCAGGTGCCCCCAAACAGGTAGGCAATACATATTGCTAATAAAACATACATAAAAAATAAAGACAATACCTTCAGTTACAAGCAAATAAACCACATAGGTTGTATAGGGTGGAAAGGTATAGATAAGTCCCAGTTAAGAAAGTGGGGATGGTTAGAGGGTAACCTGGACTGCAGCAGTGAATACACTCGAACATATGGTAGGTACAAAACTGTACTAGGTTCATCGTGTTTTACTGCTGCAGTCATTACACTTGGGTTGAATCCCAAAGCTGAGTTTGGGTGGCTGGGTCTATAAAGGATTTGGGGTGGCTATGAGGCCCTGCAGCACTACAGTGGTAAAGCCAGCTCTGGATTTAGAGTAAAGAGGCAAGTGGTAATGCTTGGCAAAGGTGTGCACTGAACTCCAAGTTGCAGCTTCCAAAATATCCTTGGTAGGTACTCCTCTAAGGTAGGCAGTAGAAGTGGCTGTTGCCCTGGAGGAATGTGGCCTAATGTTGCTAGGTACAGTTTTTCCATGCTGTGTGTAGCAGAAATGGATACAGTGTCCTATCCACTTTGAAATGGTCTGCTTTGAAATAGCCTTTCCCTGTGATCCTGCAGCATATGCTACAATCAATTTTCCGGAAAGCTTTTGTTTTGTCCAAGTAGAAGCGTAACTGCCTGTGCATGTCCAATGAGTGCAGAAGTCTCTCCCCTTTATTCTGGGGATTTGGATAAAATGTTGGCAAGTGAATAGTTTGGTTAATAGCCACACTGGATACCAGCTTTGGCATAAATGTAGGGTTTGTTCTTAAAGAAACCCTGTCCTGATGAAAAATGATGAAAGGTTCCACTGCCATTAGTGCCTGTAACTCTGACTCTTCGTGCTGAGGTTATTGCCAGAAGCAGAGCAGTTTTCCATGACACAAATTTTAATTCTGCTGAACTGGCTGGCTCAAAAGGAGGTAAAGTTAGTTTTTCCAAGACAAAGTTGAGGTCCCAAGTTGGTGTTGGTGCTCTCTGGGGCGGTCTTATGTTTTTAGCCCCTCTGAGGTACTGTTTTAATAATGGATGAGAGAAAATAGGAGGATCTGTGTTGTAATGAGTTGAGATGGCAGAGGCATGGATCTTAATTGATGAAAAGGCTAGGCCTTTGTCCAGCATCTCAGTTAAGTATTGTAATACCGGAGGAATATTTGGAACAAGAGGGTCAAAGTTTTGAGCCTGGTTCCAGGCGCAGAATCTCTTCCACTTTTCTGAACAGGATTTCCTGGTGCTGGGCCTCCTGGCCTCCAAAATGACATCCATAACAGCTTTAGAGAGAGGTGCTGGCTGCTTGGCTACGTAACCTGCCATGCAGCCAGGTTTAAGGTTTTGAGCTGGCCGTGTAGGATCTGACTGTTTTGTTGAGTCAGAAGATGAGGAATTTGAGGTAAAATCCATGCTGGGCCTTGAGCAAAGTTCTTTAAGATTGGGTACCAGTGATGGCGTTGACAGTCTGGGGCAATCAGGATCATTTTTGGCCTTTCTTGTCTGGCTTTTAGGAGTACCTTTGAAAGGAGAGGCAGTGGTGGGAAGGCATAAACTTTCAGGGTTTTCCAGCTGAACGAGAGAGCATCCACTTTCCATGCTTGTGTGTGGTAAGTCCTTGTGCAGAATTTCTGTAGTTGGCAGTTCAGAAGGGAGGCAAAAAGATCAATGTCTGGGCACCCCCATTTTTGTGCTATCATGCTGAATACTTGTGGATTTAATTTCCACTCGTGAGGATCCACGATGTTTCTGCTTAAGTAGTCTGCCAGAGTATTTTTCTTTCCTGGCAGGAATTGTGCTTGCAGATGAACTTGATAGGCCAGTGCTGTGTTCCACAAAGTCATGGCTTGTCTGCAGAGGGGATAGGAATGAGTGCCCCCTTGCTTATGTACCACATAACTGTGGTGTTGTCCGTCTTTAGTAATAGTTGTCCCGGATGCAGAAGGTCCTTGAAAGCTGTTAGGACATTGTGTACAGCTAGCATCTTGTTTTAGATTGATGTGAAGATGCATTTGGTCTGCGGCCCACTTGCCCTGAATACATTTTACTGCCATGTGTGCTTCCCCAGGTGTAATCTGAAGCATCTGTTGTTAGTGTCTGCCTGGCTGTGGGTAAAGTGAAAGACTGTCCCCTTGTGGTGACATGCCTGTGCCCACCATCGAAACTCCTGTTGTAGGCAGGGAATAAGTGGTATTACTGTTTCCAAACTGTGACAGTGTTGAGTCCAAACACTTTTTAGATACCACTGTAATTTCCTCATATGCAGTCTGGCATATGGCAGTAGTAGTAGTATGCAGGACGCCATGAACCCAAAGGCCTGCAGAATTTTTCTTGTAGGGAGTTGGGTTTTTGTTCCCATCAACTGAAAGTACTGAGTCAGTTGTCTTTGCTTGTCTGGCGTGAGATAAGCCATCTGGGCAGTTGTATTTAAGCTGGCACCCAGGAATATTATCTCTTGTGAGGGCACTAGTTTTGACTTCTTTTCGTTTACTGTGCACCCTAGGCAAATTAGCAATATTTTTACAA
This sequence comes from Protopterus annectens, assembly GCF_019279795.1. Taxonomy (NCBI): domain Eukaryota; kingdom Metazoa; phylum Chordata; order Ceratodontiformes; family Protopteridae; genus Protopterus; species Protopterus annectens. Next base: position 257,136,352 of record NC_056749.1, read on the forward strand.
ACGCCAGATGCTTTAGAAGAATGTCCTTGCTCTCTGTTTGAATAAGACAGTTGTCCAAGTAGGGATATATTTGAATTCCTTTTTGTCTGCAAAATGCAATTACTGCTGCCAGGCATTTTGTGAAGACCCTAGGTGCAGTAGATAAGCCAAAGGGCAGTGCAGAGAATTGGTAATGCATTGTGCCAGCTATGAATCTGAGGAATCTTCTGCAATTTTGTCTGACTGGGACATGCAGGTATGCCTCTTTGAGGTCCAAAGTAACAAGCCAAGCCTTCTTGCCCAGCATGGGAAGAAGTTGCTGTAGTGTCAACATTTTGAATTTCGGCACATCCAGTTAAGTATTTAGAGAATATAGGTCCAGTATGGGTCTCCAGGCTTTGTCCTTTCTGGGGACCAAGAAAAGTCTTGAGTAAAACCCTTGTCCTTGTTCCTGTTGTGGCACTTTTTGAATAGCTCTCATGTCCATGAGGGCTATAATTTGTTTTTGTGCCTCTGCCCATTGCTTTTGTGGCAGGTCTGGCATTCCTTTTGGCCTTGGTAGAGTGTGAAAGTGGAACCTGTAACCCTGAGACACAATATTCAGAACCCATTTGTCTTGGGTGATTATATGCCAATTTTGTGAATAAAGTGCTAGTTTTCCCCCTAAGGGAGCTGCCAAAAGGTAAGTGCTTGGCATTTGAAGGGGGAAGTCATTGGGACTGTTTCCTATAAGGTTGTGACTTGTCTTCTCCTCCTTTTGGGGTTGAAGCACCCCACTGTCGTGATCTGTAAGAGCCTTGGGGCTGACATCTGCCTCTCGGGCGTCTGTATCTGCCTCTTTGTGGTCTGTCTGGCACTGGAAAGGACCAATTTTTTGAAGGCCAATTTCTGCTAAATAGAGGTGGCTGTACCTGTAAGAAATCCATCACTGTTTGCATAGATTTTGCCTTATCCTCCATTTACTTTAATACCTCTTCTGCCTTAACACCAAACAGATATCATGCTGCAAAGCAGCATCCAATAATTTTGCCTTAACATGATCAGGTAACCCTTGTTCTTTTAACCAAGCATGCCTTCGAATCACAGATCCTATAACTGCGGCTCTACAAGAAGCCTCTAATGAATCAAAACCACATTGCAGAATATGTTTCTCCACTTGTTCAGCTGCATGCAATAAATCCTGCATTTCCTTATAGTCAGGACCTTCTGAGCTTGTAAGCATTTTCTGTTTTAACAGAGATTAAATATTGTTGATATTTAAGCATGTGGAACTGGCAATTTTAAGCCCTTACTGCTAAAGTTGCAGAAGTGTAAACTTTCTTCCCCCGTCTAATGCTCTAGAATCCCTGTCAGAGGGAACTGGATTTTTAGCAGTGGAAGCCTTTACCCCTTTGGGACCCTGGGAAATAGTTTCTGGGTCAGCAGCAGGGTTTTTATAAAGAAATTTGTGAGAGTCAGGGACTCTATAGCACCTACCTGGCTTGACAGATGCTGGGAGCAAAGAATCAGGGGTTAAACTGGATTCAGAGAACACATCATCCACAGTATCTAACACAGGCGGAATAGCAAGGGGCCTGTGCCGAGGCAATAAAAGAAAATCTCTGAGCCTTTTCTTGGATTCTAAATAATCCTGGCTCTCCCAATAGAAATGCTCCCTCATGGTATGTAAAGTTTCCCCAAAGGAGTAATCCTCAGGAGGAGAGGCTGAAGGGATTGATTCTTCAGCATCAGAGTCCTCATGGGGGGATAAAGAGTATCTCTGGTCTAAAGAGGAATCAGAAGAAATGGAAACCTGGTCAGAGGAATCATAGTCTGTATCCTGCCTAGGTCTTTTATCAGGAGGGGGATGGGAACCCCTGATCAGGGTAATTAGGTCTTAGGCCATTTTGAGCATCTGCTTTTTAGGCATGGAGGCCTGTCCAGGTGAATGCTGTACTTGTTTCTTTGTCTTTAAAGGAGTTTTAGACTTGGCTGTTGTTTTGTTGGTAAGCTGTGAAGGTCTGAAAACACCCTCAGAAGCCGATGCCTGCTCGGCGGCTCTGGACCCATCTGAGTGGTTAATTTATCAAGGCCCAATACCTTGAGTTTCCAGAGGCCTAGAAATCTCCACGTGGGAGTCAGAGGCCGCTTGTGGCTCTGAGGTAGTGGATGTCAGGGGCTGCGAAAGCGCCTCACTGAGAACCGGCGACTGGCCTAGAAGAGGCTTTGTCGGTTTTGGACCTCGGATGCCTGTCCTTATCTTTGTCTTTGCGTTTTTTGTGTATTCTGGTCGTCGGTTGTTCCGACAGCATGGTGTAACTGAACCTTCGGCCAAAATAATGGCGAGCAAAATCAAACAGACGTTTAATAGTGCGCTTGTTAAATCTAGCATAAAACCGACAACTGGTGACGTCGTGGTCTGGGCCTAGGCTTGGAATACAGTAAGAATGAAAATCCTTATGAGGTATTTGCTTCCCACAAGAAATGCAATTATTAAATTGGTCTGAGGCAAGAAAAAGTTTCCCCAAAGGGGTACTTAGCTTTACTAAAGACTTCGGTTCTGAAATTCGAAAATCTCATGAGTCTGCCGACCGGCACTTGCAAACTGCTTTTGCTACGGGCACCGCAAGGCAAGAAAGACTGAAGAAAATGGCGTCAGCTGCATCTTATATATCCCTGGCACTCTGACATCAGGGAAGAAGTGACAGCAACCGACACCGGACCAAGACTTTGGAACTGTGGCCGACTGCGGGACCGCCTGACGGCAGGATAACCCAAGTGTAATGACTACAGCAGTGAAACACGAACATCTACTTTTCTGAAGTACAGGCCAACAAAGAAGGTCTTTGGCTAACAAAGTTTGTAGACGACTGCAAACTAGGAGCCATAATCAAAATTCCTAACGATGTGAACATCCTACAAAAGGGCCTCTCTGAGACAGATGCCCGGTGTGAAAGCCATGGCCTCAAGCTCAATGCCAAAAAGTGCACTGTCATCCCTTTTGGTAAAAACTCTGTACCCATGAACTACCACATAGGCGGTAGTCTACTTAACACCAAAAGTGTGATAAGAGACCTTGGGACACAGGTGGACAGTGTCTCTCCTTTGATAATCACATCGCCACAGTAGTCAAGAAATCCTTCTGCGTGGCACACCTCATCACAAAAAGTTTTTCATCACTCATTAGACCCATTATAGAGAACAATGCCCCTTTTGGTATGTACCTCACAAGACATCTACAACTGGAAAGGCCACAGAAATACCTCACAAAGAGGATTACCGGCCTCAACCAGAAGCCCTATGCAGACAGTCTCAAAAAACTCCAGCTTTACTCTGTTGCATATCACCTTCTCAGAGGCAATCTCTGCCCAACACACAAAGCTATGTCAAACCCAGAGCTGTTGGACATGCTCCACGTTAAGAAATCCCAATCCCTCCGAGCTACACGTCCTAGGGACCTAAACCTTGTCACCACAATAAACAGAATATGCTGGAGGGATACATTCATGTCCCAAAGACTTCCCATACTCTGGAACAAACTACTTATCTATATCAAACAAAGCTCCTCATTAGCACTCTTCAAGAAAAATCTTGATGATTGGATGGGAGATAGGAAATTCATCCCGGGGATCAATTCTGTGACTCTGCTTGACAGGGGCACAGGAAAATTATTTTCTTGGGTGGCAAAAGCCAGGGTACCGTTTGGCTAAGCGTATATAGGCCCTAGGGCCAATAGCCTAGTACCTACATATGAACCTATAAATAGAACTTATCTTAACAGCAAAGGAACAGCATCAATATGACAGCTGATCCTCTAAATCCTTACAGGAGAGTATTCTTTGGTAACAAAAAGGCTCTGAACTTGTCAGTCAGCTCAAGCTACCTGACAGTTTGGGAGCATGGAAGGTGCCCTGAAGCTTTACAAGCTGGGCAGCTGTTAAATCCTTGGCAAAATATAACCCATTACTGCAGCAGTGATCAATATGAAGAGTATCACAAGCTCCTTTCTGTGAGGATGGACTACCAACATGCACAAGATTGCAAGCCAGTCTCAGCGCTTGCAAAAAATATAACCTGCTGCATGATGATCCTGAAGCAAAGTCACTAAAAGAAAACTATATCGCCTATATGAGAAATGATGAGACTACTGCTGCACTGCAAAACAACTGTGAAGAAAGGTCAACATTGCATATTTACACTGCTAGAAGAATGCTGGTGGAAAACACTAGGAACACCCACTAAAAAATGCAAATAATGTGCCAAGGAATACTTGGACCTCACAATAGGGGCTCTAATGATATAACCAATAAGTATGTAATTCTGAAGAACATCAACTTTATGAGAAAAAGTATTTTAAAACATGAGATCATACTGAAGGTGAAGCATCCAAACTAAAGTGACCTGCAACACATTAACCTACGCATTTTCAACATGCTTCAACACTCCACACCATAGCAGCAGAATGTTTAAGCAGAACACAAAGTGAACTAATCTCTTCTACAAGTCAGCTTTCAGAAAGATAAAGATGCGCATTTGTTTATAAACCTTTTATTAGTTGTAAACTCAAAATAAGTAATACTCCATATATTAGCGAGGTGCAATTATATATAAAACGGGCCAGTGAAAACAAACCCAGCAATTTTATACAAAATTGCTATGGCAAGCTTGTCATACCATAAAATATAACCTGAACATTCGTGTTAACACATTCAGTGTAACCCAAGAAAATATTTCATAAAAATAATTTATTGCATAATATGTGCAAGGAAGTTACCAGCACAAGGTTTACAAACCAAATATTTACTAAATAAAATGAAAATATTGCAGACGAATCAAACGGTACCATAACAGAGTAACAGAATAATACAAAAATATCACATTACTTTTAAAGCACACAGCACTGTCTGTTGCATTATGACCCAATATGCACATACTTATAAACTGCAATGTTCTTGTACTAACCTTTAGCAATCAAATTTAATTTCTCTTTCAATGTGTAAAGCATACTTCAAGTAAGACATTTAGGGCAAAAGTGGCTAGAATGGGTCAAAAGACCAACAAGACAAGAAAAATTCAGTTGAGTAAGGTTGCTAAGTCCATTTACTTGCCAGCCATATCCATCTCTCATATATTAAAGCCACTGTTGATTAGAAACAAGAAAGGATTAAAGAAACCCGATTTTGTGCTCCAAAATCTAACAAAATACCTTGACCTGGACTGCAGCAACTGAATGTTATCACAAGCAAACAGGATCATCACAAACACTGCCAAACTCAACAGGTTTTACAGATTACTGCTGAGATAAAATTAAGGGGACCACAAACATCTTACGTTTCAAGATGCAAAGTAACCTGGGCTGATTCAATCAAAAATTCTGCACATCTGTAAAACCACTCCAGTTAAGAGGTTTAAAAACATAGTGCAATAACTTAGGCACGTAGTGAACTAGTGATTAAAATTAAGTGCAAATTTTAATTGCTTCCTTGCAATATACAACTACTACTTAAAATTTAAGATTTTGTTTAAAAATTAGAATTTTAAAGAGCTTAGGGATTTTCCCAAAGAAAAGCACTGAATGAACTGAGGAAATGATGTACAATATGCACTTTGATATCAAAAACTAATCACTTTAGTAAAAGGCTCCAAATTTTGTCAATACTGTCAAGATGACTAGTAGACAAAACAGTAAACTGAAGCCTGGCTGTAGCTTTGGTCTGCTATAATCCTACCTATCAAATTGAACTACATATTCCTCATTTCTTTTCATAAGTATACTTGAAAATTAAACTGCTACAGAAAAAAAAGAAACTAATATGTTTCTGCAGAATTTTAAAGGTGGAAATAAAACATGGCTTCAAAGTCTAAAATCTTGAGTAAAAAGTATAAAAATAGATGGAAGCATGCTGATACACAAAGGTTCTTCTAACCTACTTGACATGCAAGTCACAGTAAACATTTTGAAATGAATTACTGGAACTTGTCAAAAACACTGTCCTTTCAGCTGTAACTTGCTTCTCTTAAAAAGTGTATTGCTTTACCACAGTAAGCCCTACTGGAAGAATGAAGTCAATCTGGTAAGTTTTACAAACTGCAAATAAAATGTGTCAACTCTTAGTTAACGTTTCATTTGTCACTGCAGGTGCTTACACCCAAGCCCCCCATCCTCCAAAGAATGTTTAGGAAAATAACCACAATGTAAAGACCACAATCACATGTTTAAAGGGAACATAAAACTGACAGTGCTGCAGTGCATTTATAACACACCCTATGCAAGGTGTGTTTACAGTTCAAAAAGTTATTTTCTCTTTGCATTTCTGGATTTTAGCAGGTGACTGCTGGCCGCTTGTTCAATCTTGCGGGCAGCCTTTGAGGGAGTCTTTACATAGCAGGATGTCCTGGTTTTCAGAACCTCCTTGTTGTTCCGTTGCTTTGTCTTTGGCCCACGCTTAGGGTGTGTTATAATCTTTTTAAAGTCCTTACGGATGGAATCATACCTATTCTCAGGGTCGTCGTCATCCTCAATCGCATTCATGGAATCATTCTCCGGATTTTTCTCCGCTTCATCTCCTAAAGGGGAAAAATGTTTCACACTGTACTTTAGATAATTACAGCAACCACTAAACTACAGAAACAGGTCTGTTATGAACAGATTATGTCAAATTTACACTGAAGCAAAGTTGAGTCACATTACACTAAAGCAAAGTTAACCTCCCATGTAACTTTACAAAAAAAAAAAATGTAGCCAATATTAAACAGATAAGGATCATATTAAATCCACTAAAACCATGGGATTTATGGACTTCCTCCCTCAAGGGTATGCCTTAGCACCACACACAGTAGTAGCATGCAATACAGAAAGACATGAATGCTTTGCTTTAATATTCCGCAATGCTGACTTTCAGAATGAAAAGTGATTTTACATGGTATAAAGTTGTTAAAGGATCCGCATCCTACCAAGCTTGTGTTAAACAGGCACTGCAACCATAAGGTTCAATAATCACAAGATATTACAAGTCAAGCAAGAGAACTACTTTCTGCAATTTAACCTGAATGAAACAGAAAATGCCTCAAGTACCAACTATAAAAAGTAAACACTAACAGCAAAAATTCCTTTCATCATTCTGAGGATACATAAGCATGTGAGAAATTATGCCTTGCGGGATAATAGTGTAAACCTGGGTAATGTCAAATTCTGTGAATATGCACAATATACAAGAAAAAAGCAAATATGAATATCAATGCTAAACTATTTTATACTTCTGTGGTCCCTTAAATGAATTTTCAAATTAAAAAAAAACTTCAGTGTTTTATAACACATATTTTACAAATGTTATGTTCCAATCAGATTGGCAAGTAAGGAACTGTACAATGTGTGCATGCATACATTTACGTTTGGCAAAATGTTTCAGTATAAGTTATGGATAACATGCTCTATAAATGACGAGCAGCGCAGCAGCGCAAAAACAAACCAACTAATCATTATTTCACATTAACAGCATTCTTGGTGTACTTCAAATGAGCTACCACAATGTTTTATCATTAAGTAAACACTTCACACGTCTGCACAAAATCAACGGATAAAATCTGACTTTAGAACTGTTAACTTACTTTTCCAAAGAGGACACCCTTGTCTAACCTTGTTTGTGCTTACCCTAACCCTACCCTCTCAAATCCCAAACACCACAAAGAGGTACTAAATACCCATTCATTATCAGTACCACTGAATATATATATATATATATATATATATATATATATATATATATATATATATATATATATATATATATAATGTTTAACCAATCAGAAAAGAAAACTCTTTCATTTTTTTGATGAAAGGTTTTTTTAAAGATTAAATTTGTGTCAGCAATTTGTGCATGTGATCATTAATAATCCTAACACATACATTATAAAATGCGAGTGTGATGTGTGTGTGTAACAGGCACATGCATAGGCAAAATGATAAGAGTCAGTTAATCTTTTTTTGGAGGGAATGGAGTGCAAAAAGAATTAATTGCAGAGACATAACAGGGAGGTCAGGCTTGAACAACAGAATTGACAGTCAGAGACCTTAAAACTAAGCCTTTATGCTTAAAGCCACAAGAGGAGGAAACAAAAGTATATACTTATGATGATACATTTGTGATGTCTCATTTTCATCTGGTTCAACGTTTGTTAAATCCAATAGGATCTACATGTACGGATATGTATATGTAATTGTATAAAAAACTCCAACTGTTATGTCTTGCGTATCTGTTTATGTGGAGCCTTTCTCCCCAGGCCTCCGGTGAAAATGGACCTGAATCCAGTAGGACTTTCCCGGTTAACAAATGTAAAATAAATAAATCTAACTTCGGCGCTTCCTTCCAGAGCTTTACATCTGAGACACGGACTCCTCCCTAACCCACAATCTCATCCTCCTGCCTAAAATACCTTAGATCAAGTTTGTGGACTGCTTCTAACCACAGAGAAAAATATATTGATAAGAATACACACTCCTATGGAAAAACTACCAAGCTTGGCATACTTAAGTTAATGTCCAAAATAAATGCGGCAGCGGCAAAGGTACACCACTAAGAAAAATGAAGCCACAATGCCTCTAAATATACCACTTTCAAAAAGCAATACAGCACCCGGCGAATAAAATAAAGACACTTTATTCCAATGGTTAACCGCTTTCGTTCAAACCCAAACTTCATCAGAACTGATTTTAATTCATTTTAAACTCTCTTTATATAGCATACCGTCCAATGACAAAAATCAATTAAGTGGTTAATTAGGTAATACCACTTAAACTATTATCAAAAGACAGGGCACTGAATAAGAGAATAATTTAATCAAATACAATTAAAATCAACAATCCACATTAAAAACATGAAACTTAACTGACCATGACTGGACAATATATAACAGCACCCACTGAAAATTGTAACTAAACAAGTTGATCTAGCGAAGCGGCAAACGAGATCTGGGGAGTTAGCGCATGGTATTGTGGGATATAGTGCTGCCTCAAGCCGGTAAAAAATAGCTCTCGAGCTATAGTACAGGCCGAGTCGGAGCCGAGGATCGGCTCCGAACCCACCCAGCAAGAATGAAGGCCAGAATGACAACTTAACATTACCACTTAAACTATTATCAAAAGACAGGGCACTGAATAAGAGAATAATTTAATCAAATACAATTAAAATCAACAATCCATGTTAAAAACATGAAACATAACTGACCATGACTGGACAATATATAACAGCACCCACTGAAAATTGTAACTAAACAAGTTGATCTAAAATTTTCCCAATCTTAAACCTTAGGTCAGTGTCTATGGAAATTATCTCATTCAGACCGGGGGGAGTCTAATGGCTTGTCTTGGAACAGGATAATAAAAATCCAAGGAGGGGGGCACTCGGAGGATCTACTCGAGTATCGTGAACTTTATTGGCAATTTAGGCCAGGGATTCCTCAGCAGAACACTCTTTCTACTCAGAGGAATCCTGTTCCCTAGTTCTCTTGGGGGGGGGGGGGCTGACCAAAGTGGGAGCTGGGACGGATACCACCACGATGCTTCAAAGCCATAAGAGCACTGAACAAGCCCTGTGTAAAATTCTGCCCTTCAATTTGAGGGTCCTTAGGGGCAGGAGAGATGTTTTGTCTTTTGCTACTTTAAGGGGACGTTCGCCTTACAAAACTTAGAAGACTCCAAAGTTGGCCTCCACTCAATTACTGTAGTCAGGACTTCCTCCCTCACCAGTATCTGAGGACCGCTCTTAGGCGCTTTAGTGAATTAGCCACCATTCGGTCCCCAAACATCCAAAGCAGACGCCTGCAAGGTCTCAGAGAACATGCGAAAAGCCGGATCCTTGCCGGCCTCTGAACTCATAGTGGAAAGAAGAATCCAACAGAAGAACAAGACGATCCTCTGGGCTTTCACGAGCCTCAATAGAGATGTTTAGCAGAGGCAGCACAGCCGAAAAATCTGATCAGACTTTTTTAGCCTTCTTTGAAGACTGCTGACCCTCAGATCGGGAAATAGCCTCCACAGTGCCTTTCTCTATTTTATTTATTTATTTTTATTTTACATTTGTTGACCGGGATAGTCCGACTGGATGCATGTCCATTTTCAGCGGAGGCCCGGGGAGAAAAGCTCCAAGGGTAAGCAGATACAGCATTACATAATACCAGCATTACATATTACAAACAGATTATTTACAGAGATTACATAAGTAAGCAAGTTAAACAAGTTCCACAGGTTAAAGTTAGTCCTGAGCACAAGTCAGGATTAAATTAAATTACACAGTAAACTGGTTAACAGATTTTTACACATTCGAGTTAGCCAGGCTTGATACATTGACATAGCCAGTTAAGTGACAAATGTTGTTTGAGTCTAGTTTTAAATTGACCTAAGGTGGAAAGTAAGGTAATATCAGCTGGAAGTGAGTTCCAGGATCTACTTACAGAGTTTGCAAAGAGAGAATCACCGGCTGTGTTATTAATTTTGCTAGTCTGAATTAGTAGTTTGTTAGAGGATCGAAGCGGTCTAGGATTGTTATAGGGGTGATAATATTTTTAAGTGCAGGAGTATTGTCCGGATTATAGAGGATTTTATAGGCCATAATCAGTTGGTTATACTGGATTAGGCTAGGCAGTTCAAGCCAACCAAGCTGATTTAGATTGATGCAATGATGTGTCCTAAAAGGCAGCCCAGTGGCAAACCTGGCAATGTGGTTGTAGCAAATTGAGAGTTTGTTAAGGACAGTCTTGTTCAAATTCGAGAGTAGAGGGGATGCATACAGAAGGGTTGAAAGAAGGTGAGAGTGACCTATGGCAATTTTAGCTGGAGGGGTTAGGAAGGCTTTTATTCTGTAAAGTAACCCTAGTTTTTTATTGATGGTTTTGATAGTTTGGTTAACATGCAGGTCAAATTTGAGATTATTGTCTACGATGACACCTAACAGTTTTGTAGATGGGTCAGGGGAGATTATTGTGCCATCATTTGATTTTATGGTAAAGGTGAAAGCGGTAGACCTACGTATTGGTGAAAATAACAGCATTTTAGTTTTTTGGGGATTTAGGATCAGACGATGTTCAGAAAGACAGTTTTCTATTGTATTAAAGGTGGTCTGGGTAGCTGACCATAACTCTACTGGAGATGTGGCTGAGCAAATCAGAGTAGAGTCATCAGCATACTGGATACAGCTGACTTTTGGGATGACAGTATAAAGGTCGTTAATGAAGATGGAGAACAGCAAGGGCCCTAGTATAGAGCCTTGTGGTACTCCGAGGGTGTTAGGTAGAAGGTTAGAGAGTTTGTTCTGCCAGAGGACAGCCTGCTGTCGACCATTCAGGTAGGATTGAAACCATTGGAGGGCTCCAGTATCTAGACAGAATGTTTGCAGGGTGTGGATTAAAAGTTGGTGATCAACCATATTGAATGCCGTGGAAAGATCCAAAAAGAGGGCTGAGGATATATAATTATTGTTGCGATTATGGTTTATGGTGTTAGTAAAGGCTAGGAGGGCTGAAGTAGTGCTGTGATGAGGACGGAAGCCATGCTGTGTGTCTGCCATAAGGCGATTTTGGATTAGGTGGTGCATGAATTGTCTATGAATACATTTTTCCATAATCTTTGCAAGTGGAGAGAGTATAGCTATTGGCCTATAATTGGAGAATTCAGTAGAGCTGCCTCCTTTGTGAAGTGGGATTACACAGGATATTTTCCAGATGGTGGGAATTTTAGCTTCTACTATGGTTCGATTGATTAGTATTGAGACAGGGTAAGCAATAGCATCAGCTGATTTTTGTAGGTACTCGGCAGGGAGTTGATCAGCAGAAAGTGTAGTGGGTTTTAATTTTTTGATCAAGGTACGGATAAGTGAAGTGGCGACTGGTTGGAGGGTGAACGCAAGTAGGTTTCTAGGGGTGCTACTTTCAGGACCAGGGGAGCTAGGAGGTAGTTGGCTAGGTAGGGCTTGAATTGTCTCAGTAAAGAATTGGTTAAAACTATCAGAAACATCTCCAGGGGTTTTATCAATAGTAGCAGCAGGGATTGGGGTTGAAGTTTGTCCAGGATGTAGTAGATTATTTAAACCTGCCCAAAACTTCTGAGGGTTATTTTGATTTACTGTCTGTAAATTACAGTAGTATTGTTTTTTGTCTTGTAAAATTGATTTTTTGGTTTCATTCCTGGATTGCCTGTATTTAATGTGATCTTGAGGGTCTTTAGAAGAATGCCATAAAGCCCATGCTTTGTTTCCAAGGGTAATTTTGAGTTTAGACTCTATAGAAAGCCATGGTGCAGTTTTTGCCTTGGTTCTCTTTGAACGAACAGGTGCATGCAAATGAAGGATCCCAAGGAATTTGTTGTTAAAGTATGCTACTGCTTCCTCTAAGGGGAGGTGTTTTAGAATAGACCAATTACATGAGTTTAGTTCTTGTTGGAATTTGGCAGGGTCAAAGTTTTTATTGTTTCTAACCTGAGTAAGGGTTGTTGGGAATTAATGGTTTATTGCTTAATTACATATGTGAGAAGGTGATCGCTTACGCCATTAAGGAGGGTACCAGAGGTGTACAGTTGGGGGTGACTGTTTATGAGTACCCAGTCAAGTATACTTTCTTTTTGGTTGGGTTTACCTATCCTGGTAGGGGTGGATATGATTTGTGTAAATGCATGCAGGTTAATATGGGTGGTTGAGGATTCTAAGGAACAGGTGCCCCAGTCTAAGTAGTAGGGTTTCTTGGGGGAAGTGACATGATAACCAGTGCAGGATATCTTCAAATGTAGATATATTGTTACCTGGGGGAATGTACATACAGATGATATTAATGCATTTATTTTTATTAAGTTGCAATTTGGTGGCAAGAATCTCAGAGTTATTAATCTGAGGAGGTTGTATTACATCTATGTTGACATTCAACTCAGATTTATAGAGTACAGCTACCCCACCCCCCCTTCCTCGAAGCACGATCCAGCCTGTGTTTGTTGTACCCAGGTGGCAACACTTCATTTTCTTTAGTGTTGGGTTTTAACCATGTTTCAGATAAACAGAGAATCTCAGGGGAGTGGACATCCAGAAGTGCATGCAATTCATGTACCTTGTTATTAATGCTTCTAATATTGAGATGACAGACTAGGAGAGAGTTAGTTGGCCTATAAATTGTAGGTTTGTAGCTTAGATTACAAGTAGATGGGGTATGTGTATCTGAAGTGAGTGGGCCAGGGTTGGAGTGAATATCACCACCAAGTATTAGGTTGAGTCTATACTTGGTGATGAACTTCAGGAATTTGTTTATTAGTTTGTGGTAGTGTTTGGATCTAGAGCTAATGTGCCTGGGGTTGAGATGTTGATAGACTGAACAAGATGTTGGATATGATCTGGTACTGTAAGTATGGTTGAAGGTGGAAGGATTTACAGCTGGGGTGATAGTATGGCCTTTTTGGGACCTGAAATCCCGTAAGGTAAGGAGGTATGGTGTGAACAAACCTAAAAGCTTTAGATGCTGGTTCTCAAGATAGATGGATAGGGATGAAAGAAGCAGTGTCTTTGGAACAAAAGCCTAACAAATAGTACAAGGCATATGGGTGCGAGAAGCACCTAAACAAAACAAGCACTACTCATGACTGTCTTTATGGAGAATCTGTGTCTCACACTGTCATTTAACCTTTCTGAATGACATGAACCCCACAAGAAAAAGATGAGCATAAAAACCCCAACGAAGCACTTACCTGAAAATGGCTTTGTAAGACAGCAAATGACTCAAGTGATCAGACTAAATCTAAAACAGGCATTTAGACTGGCGGCAGAGAAGTTTTGAAGCTGATATATCAACTTTATGCCCTACAGGGGAGCATGTGTGTGAAGCACTGCACAGCATTAACAACCTAAAGGCTTTGGTATATTGGCCAGATGTTGGGCCACCCTTGGCAGGGGGTCCCTCATGCTAGGGATATTGCAACAGTGAAATGGAAGGGCATTTGCATTTACTGCATTTGTCTGCATTAAATTTCTGGGCCATGAATTCTTTCTGTGAAGCTATCTAGCACAATTGACTGCGACAGTCAGTCAAGCAGGCTCTGTGACAGAGAAACAAAGCCGCAACCATTACCCAAATGACTGGTTCAGTTAAGGAAGGTGATGGAACAGCTAGTATGCGGATAGAGGGGAATGACAAGGCAAAGCCTCCTGCCCACCTCTTGGAGGGTGGTTGGGTCATGAATTCTGCTGCATACACTCCACATACAATACAAGGTGGAGATCACCGAGACATGGTCACTTTTAAGAAGGGTGGGATTATGGGGATAGTATTACTTACGGGAGCAGGTAAACTCATTCACCTGAATAACCCACTACCTGCATAACCCATGGGACCTTTCAGTTTTGTACAGTACAATAAGGATTAAAAGCAAAACCCTCATCTGAGGTCCACCAGGATAATACCATGTCACAGACATGCTCTACGTACTCATAATGGGAAAAAAATGATGACAGTAGTCATGATGGTCTGCTTGACAGTGATGTGGCATGGCGATGGGGGGACACACACTGTGTCTTCCCAGTCATTCTGTATCTTTGGGTACAAACTTTTTAAAGGACTCTATCCTTTGTTCAAATGTTAAAAGCAATACCTCACTGACTAGCTAGTTGACCTGTTACTCAGTACCCTGCAAAGAGAAGGTACTTAGCCTTCACGGAGGAACTAACTGGTTCTCAAATGCACAGCACTAAAATAAAATTACTAGAGAAAAAAAATGACAAGATGACCCATGCCCCTGGTTCATAACAGCATTATGTTAAACATGTCAAACAGCCACTAACTTCAGCAAGTATAAGCTTGTCTCAGGACACAATACTAAATACAGCACACTGACAAATGTAACTAAAGCAAACAGAAATCCAATTAGAAGCAATGTATTTTCCTACAGGAACTCCTAACTTCCTGGGAGCAAGATACAGCAAAAAGTTAATCCAATTTCCTAAAATGTTAGGCTGAAAGATTCTAAAGAATAAAATTACAAAATATTTTAAACCAAGTCTTCCAGCTCATCAGACATAACCTTACAAAAAAAGGTACAAAAGGCTGTTTTGTCTTTATAAGAGAGAGTCCAAGGCTTAGACACTATTGGAAGCAAACTCTCAGTCAAGTGAAAAACAGAACACACAGGCTTTTACTGAAGCTCTGTCATTCCTTCCAAAACAAAGTTTAAAGCTTAAGATGGAACATCTCCATTCTTGGAATTAACTACTTTAATAATTTGAGCATCCTCCTGTGGAAGAAGTCAGCAGCAGCAAGACATCCCCTCCCCACAGACACCTTTAGGTTCTGCGTTGGCCTCTGTCTTAGAAGGGAGAGAAGTCCAAGGGCTACAGGAAATAGTAGACCCAGTGATGAATGATGGAAATGGCTAAGTTGTAATAAAAGAATCAGTTGGCAGACTAAAAATTCCCTGCAGACTACTATGAAAGAAGCATAAGAGGAACCAATAAATCAAAACAAATATTGTAATAGATACTCAAGGTGGGCTTCCACAAAATCAAAATGCTACTTCAATATAAGATTACCTTAAGCTATAATTCAAAGTGGAAACTGATTATTAAACAAGGGGAATCTCAAGCATCAAGGAGAAACTGGGATTTTGGATGCAGATACCAAAGGACAAGAACAATAACCATACAGATTACATTCATAAAGTTGAAGTAAATATTCTAAGAACTAAGCAAATAAGGGGATGGAGAAAGGATAGTCTGGTGATAGAGATGACTGCAGTTAGGGATACAGATAACAGGTAAGACGGGAAGAGGGGAATGGAATTTACTGACAAAAATTGGCAAAGGAATCAAGGTACTGGCAGAAAATACTTAGAGAGGGAAAGGTAACAGAAGGGATGAGGCAAAGAATTTATTTGGACTGCAGGCTAGCGACTGCCTTCCCTATCAAGGATTGATATTAGAATATAAGCAAACAGAAAGAAACAAGTTATGTACTCACCATAACGTTCGATGTATGTACTCCATCTCGCCTTACATTCTTAACCGTGGGTTCCTCGGCCATACTCTAGCTCGAAGTCTTCAACTGGCTTGTGGCTAAGAGGTATCCCATCACGCAACAGGTCTATTCTCCCCAGATCTTGTTTGCTGCAAGCTCACACACGTACACACTGAGAACAACCACCCCAACAGAAAGGGCTACCGAAACCTACAGACAATACCTCCAGGTCCTCCAGGAGGGGGAAGGAGGGAGGGTTAGTATGAATGCAAGGCGAGATGGACTACATACAAGGAGATATTACAGAACATTTGAAATTTTATTGGACATATGGATAATAAGACAGTCCAGCTGGATTAAATATAATAAGGATAATGGAGCCAAGTGGATTTGAATTTTTTTTTAGTAGATAAAGAATTGGATATTAAACAGAATAATATAAAGGTTGAGATACAAAGGAACCAGAACATACAAAATAGTATTAGATTAATAAAGGATTAGTGTTGGCTAGCAAAACAATATAATAGAGTATGTTAAGAATTGTATTTTTTTTTTTTTTTAGTTAGATAAAATCCAGTGGGAGACAGAAAGATATATTTTGTGAAGAAAGATTAAAAACTGTCAGAGTTAGTGCCATGACAAAAAGGAGGATGCAGACAGTAGAGTCGGGATTTACATTGTGTTTACTCAGATTGAGAGGAAATGTTTGAGGTTGCAGAGTTCAGAGTTTTTAGAATTTTTTAAAGGAATTTCCAGATGGAATAGGGATTGTAATTCATAGATAGTGGAACAGAAGAAATAAAAGAAAGGCAGTTTATTGCAGAGTTATAGTTGTAGTGAAAGAGTTAAGAGCTTGAGTACTGTCATTATGTGGAAGTTGTTTCAGGCTGATTAGGGTAGTCAAGACGGATTAGAAGTTCGGTGTTTTTATGGATTTGAGGTAGAAGGAAGGGTGCAATTAAAAGTGGTTGAAAATAAGTTTGTTTTTGAATTTATTAGTATGTTGAGGTTGTAGGTGAAGAAGGAAGGAAGCTTTTAATAGGGATCTTTTAAGTTTTGATAAGGTGGTAGGATTGTGATAATTTGTTATAGATGTTCAGATAGGTTAAGGAAGTTTTACAAAAGAAGTTTAGTTGAGATGTGAGTGGAGATAATTATTTTAGTTTCAAAAGTGAATAAGAAAGGATTCTGTATAGGAATCCATGGTTTTGTTAGATGTAGTATTGTGTTAGTTTTTGGGGTTAAGGAGTAGACATAATTGGGAATAGTAAATTAATCAGTTGAGTTTAGTTTTTGAGTCAGACAAGAATATGGTGTTATCAGTTGCAGTAATAAGCAGAATTATAGTGGAAGTAACTTCATATAGGTTGGAAGAGAGTAAGTAGTTTTAAAGGGAAGGGGAGCAGAAGAAGTATGAGTGAAAAGTATGCTCTGGGATGATTGCTGAGGAAACTCTAAGAGTTATTAAGAGAAGTGGCTTAGGGCATTAAAAAGTTGTGGGTATCAAAATCAAAGATAGGAGGAAAGAGAAGAGAGAAGAGGGGAATAGATGATTGGAGATTTAAGATTAAAGATGGAATTATGAAAAGTGGGCCTGTTGATAGACCTGAGAAGAAGATAAAAGAAGAGATAGGGAGGAGAGTTTTTAGAGTTTGTGGGGAGTAGAAGCCTATAGAGGAGATTTTCAAGATGTGAAGAAACCAGGTTAATCTGTGTTGGTGTTGAGCCTAAGTTTTTTATTGCATTGGAGGTGTGATGACTACCATATCAAATGCCTTTGATAGGTCTATGAAGAAGGTGGTGATGGGGCTATTGTTTGCGAGGTTTTGGTTTCAGTCTTTTTGGAAGTATAAATAGAAGTGCTATGATCGTGAGCTGGTGGAGAAGTCTTATTGATTTTTATCCTAAGAAGGCTATTGAGGAGTTTATGGAGTAGTTGTTTATGTATGCATTTTCCATGAGGAATTTATAGGGGATAGAAGTGCTATGGGAGTTATAGTGCTTTCTTTCGTAAGATATATAGTGGTTATAGGAGGTGACATGTGAGCAGTAGGCCTAGGCTGGGAGGTAAATTGAATTGATCTGTTTATAGAGATAGAAGTGTTTGGAGAGGGTTGGTGTATTTATTATTGTAAATGATTGTTAGCGAGGTTGTAAGTTAGTGGTAGGTTATCAGAAGGGGATAAGAGATTGTATGTGAGGTATTGGTTGGAAACCTTTGAAGGAGGAATGGTATTTATGGCGTATAGAGGGTAGCTGAGTTCCATCAGGTTGTAGTGTAATGTTTGTAATTTTGTATAGAATTTGTGAATCTGGATGAGAATTTTTTGGCTGTTAGTTTGGGGATTATTGTATCGTATTTGGTTTTTTATTTTTATTAATAGCTCTCTAATCTTTTGGACTATTGTTATTGATTTTAAATTTTGTTAGCCTTTTGGTATTTATTTCTTGAAAGTACAACATTTTTAGTGGGTAAGTTTAGCTTTGACTGCTTTCTAAGCTCTCTAAGTGTTTTATAAAAACATTTTAATTTTGCTCAGTACCATTGAAATGAAATGTTATTTAGAAGAGGGTAATGAGTTGTTTAAAATTGTTTCACTTGAAAGGAGCAGTTGGTTTTCAGTTGGGTGGGTTCTGGTTGGGAAAGGTTTTGACAAGCAAGTTAAAGTGAGTTGAGGCAATTTCCACCGTTTTAGTGAGTAAGGTGCAGGTCAGGTTAACCAATGATAGGGAAAAGTTTTAAGGTATTAGTGATTGTTTCTAAAGTGGTTTCTTTGAAGTTGTTGGAAGGTTGTTTTGTGGGTGGGGAGTATTGATAAGTTGTTTTTATAAGAAGAGTTGCTTATTTGAGGTCATCGGGAAGGAAGTCTTGCAGTATGAATTGTTGTGTAATATGAGGATCCAAGGACTAGTGTTGTCAATGGAAGTTTGATGAATGGTTCCAGTGAGAGTATTGATAAGTTGGATTATGTTAAAAGAGGTTTATATGTTAGGTAGGGTGAGTTTTGTTACAGGAAGATATATTTATTATGTGTTCACCTGTCATTCAGTGTTAGTTTCAGTTTAGCTTTATTAGAGAGTTGGAGTTATATTTGTTCTTTTATGCAGGATGCGACGCAGGGGGGAGATATGCACAGAGTGATGTTAATGGCTTTTCCTTTAATGGAGGGTCGATTTTAGTTTCATAGGCATGCGCAGAGTTATTCTTTAAGATAGGTCATCCAAGGGAGCTGTCAAATTTTGTATACAGATAACTGGTTACATTAAGACCTATTTTAGACAAAGAGTTTGGCCATGTTATAAGCAAGAGGGGTAATTGGTTTCAGTTAAGAGGTTTGTCCGGATGGTTTAGTTATAATTTGTCAAAAGATTGGATGGTGAAGGGCATGGAGTTGGAGTATAAGTGTTAAGAGTATACTACTTCTTGGGTAGAAGGGGCAGTATAATGTGGTTTGAAGTTTTAGAGGAAGAGAGGGATATTGGTTTGCTAGGGTTTTTTCTTATGATGGTTGTAGTAATGGTGCACTATTTGGATGAAAGGTTTTGGGACTAATCAGTGTTGTTGGAAGAAAGGTAGGTTTGATGAGAGTGGTAGTAGAGTGAGAATCAGATGAAGATGATTAAGGTGTAGAGGATGTGAAGGAGGGGAGAGATGAGGAGAAGCTGTGGATAGACCGGAGATGTGATGGAATAGTAATGAAGAGATGTAGAAGTTAGTACAGGAGGAGTAGTTAGAGGAAGTAGCTGGTGTAGAGTGAGTTGAAGAGGAAGAAGATGAGAGGAGATGTAGAAGAAAAGAAGAGGTGAAGTAAATAAGAAAAGATAAGTAGAGGGATATGAAGAAGTATAGGTAGTGTTGGTATAGTGAAGTAGTGGAATAATGATGAGAGCATAGTGGTGAAGTAAAGGGAGTAATTTATGGTAGGGGTTTGGGTGGGAAGGAATAGAGAAGGGTGGAATCTATGGCAGGGAGGAGGGGGGGGGAGTGGAGAAAGGTAGATCCCTGGGCAGGGAAGGGGAGGGGTTCAGGGGAGGACAGGGAGTGAGCTGGGGTGGAAGAAGGTTACAAGGCAAGGTAGAGTAAATGTAAAAAAAAGAAGTGGAAAGAGAAGAAAGAAGTAGAAATGTCAAATAGGGCTGCAGGTGAATGGAAGCAAGAGGAAGTAGAGAGACAAAGAGTAAGAAGCCTAGAAAGAAAGAGAAGGAAGTGGGGGGAAAAGATAGACAGTGAGTAGGAGGGTTCCAGAGGAAGGAACACAAGAGAAAAGGAAACCACAAGGGATTATTAGTGGTGAAGGACAGGTTAGGATATAAACACACGGAAGGAAAGGAGGAGGATCAGTTGAAAGACAGGGCGGAGGTTAATATATGGTGCTTGTCACAACTTGGCTGGGGTAAGTTAACTGGAAAATAAAAATAGATTGGTTGAAAAGGTTACAGGGTTTAAGGGCTTACACTTAAAGATTACAAGGGATTATACACTCTGGAACAACTAAATTAGGTTTTTAATCCAGTGAGAGAGGATGGGTAGGGGAGGAGATGACCTAAAGTGAACAGGAGGGAGTTGGTCAGGAGGTTTGGATGGGAGACAGGACCCAGACCTAAAGGAGATCAGGAGGGTGAAAACAGATAGTCTAACAGAGAAATACACTAAAAATAGACCTGATTAAAACTCATAAAACAGCATAGTTTCTGATTGAAGTTAATACAGGCAGTAAATATGTTTAAAATACACAGCACTTTGTACATTTAAACTAAGAGATCCAAAATCAGATCATAAAAGTCAGTTCAAAGTTAAGCATAGTAAAAAGCAGGATCCTTCATAAATCCAGCATTTAAGAAATGAGGCAGCACATCTGAGCAATTAGAAGTGGTCTAAAGCAACACCAATACAACATATAGAGTATCTGAAAAGACAACAGGATTTCACTAAAATATACACTAAAACACTAATACAAAAGCAATAAAAGTTAAAGACGGAAAAAGTATCAAAGACAATTAGATTACGCTGGGCTGGGATAACAAAATAAGCTGTGATAAATGCAGCGGATAAAGGGTTAAGTTGATAAGGTGGTTACTCGTTAAAAACAGAGCTGTTGGTGTTATTGTTACGTTCAAGGATATACCTATCCCTATAAAGCATTACGATATTAGAGATTGTATTTATTTTAGAAGCGAGAGATTAGCTATGAGAATTGTTTTGTCTTAGTACACTACTACACCAGTTAAACGATTAAGTTAGTGCGTTAAAATAATTGTGGGTATAAAAGTAAAACAGGCTATTACGAACCATATTATACAATCTAAAAAGAAAAACCGCTAAAAGAAAGTAAAAGAAACTGAACAAAACAACAGCTGCTAGTAGCGATAAACAATCTTCTTCTAGTTTATGAAATTTGAGGCAAAATAGTACGATTAAAAGAGAAGAGGGCAAGAAACAAGCTGCTAACATTGCATATTGAGTATATTTAAATAACACGCTTTATTTTTACGCGCAGGAGCGCACAAATCCTACACAACTAAAATAAGCCACTCAACACAGCAACAACCAAGTTATTTTAAAAAGCATATGTACACGCTTTAATTACAGAGCACCGCTCCTACACTACCACCCACTCTACTTAAACAGCTATTCATTCAACCAGCAGTTTTGAATACAATACCAAACCTTATCTGAGCATCAAAGCTTAGCGCCAGCTAGCGCTGCGCCGCACTGCTCACACATGAAAAACCTTTTAAAACCTTTAGCTGTTAATAAGTTAGTTGCAGCCAGAGACTAAGTCCAAGTAAGGTCTGGGTAAGGCACTAAAGAGGCTGAGATGACGAACTGAGATGATCATACTATACCATCCTTCAAGTAACCTTGATCAGTGAGTAAGAAATGAAAAAGAGATGCCCACATGCTTCGAAACTGAATCAGGCTGTGCTGTGAACCCTGTCTGCCGAGTCCTTAGTCTTCTTTTAGCCAATAGTGTAATAGTACACAGAGATATAACATTAAATGTTAGCATATGTTACATACATCAAACGTTATGGTGAGTACATAACTTCTTGATGTTATGTAGCCCAGGGTTAGCATATGTTACATACATCAAACGTTATGGTGAGTACATAACTTCTTGATGTTATGTAGCCCAATCTCGCCTTCATTCTTACCCATGGGACAGTGTCCCTAGCACCTTGATCTTGGGTGGCTCAGTGAAAAATACTCTTGAGGACCGCGGAACCAAAGGAAGATCTGCCTCTAGAGACCAGATCTAATCTGAAGTGACTAATAAAGGTATGAGGCGAAGCCCATGTTGCTGCAGCACAAATACCATCCATAGACATCCAGCGAGACAAGGTTACCTTAGAAACAGGAACTCCAAGTCTACAGTCTGAAAACGAGACAAACATTTGATCTGATTTCCTGAAATATTTTGTCCTATGTAAATAGAAACGCAATTGTCTATGAACATCTAGCTGATGAAACTTAAATTCTGCCCTGTTGGAGAATTCAGGAAAAAACACAGGGAACTCAATGGATTGGTTGATACTGACAACATAGGCAACCTTTGGAACAAAGGAAGGGTTGGTTCTTAAGGAGACCCTATCTTTGTGAAACACCAAAATAAGGTGGCCTAATCGATAATGCTTGGAGTGGATACCCGCCTAGTTGAAGTTATGGCTACCAAGAACACTGTCTTCCATGACAAAAATTTAATGTTACACATAGCTACAGGCTCAAAGGGAGTTGAGGTGAGCTTCTGTAGTACAGAATTGAGGTCCCATGGCATCACTGGATCAAAGACTGGAGGTCAGAGTAACAATGCCCCTCTCAGAAAAGCCCTACAAAGCCTATGAGCCATAAGTTTGGGCTCATTAGCAACGTGAAAGGTAGAAATCACTGCCAATTGCACTTTAATAGTTGTTGTAGCTGACCCCTGACTGAACAGTTGAGAAAGAAATTCCAATATTGCCAAAATGGGTGCGGTATAATGATCAATATCTCTCTCACAGGCCCAAATAGAAAATCCTCTTCCACTTACTGGAATAAAACTTCCTGGTAGAAGGCTTGTGGGAAGATGACAGAATATGGACCACTTCCGGGAAAAATCATGAAGCCTGACTAAGGACGGAACTGGAGCAGCCAAGCTGTCAACTTGAGGGTCTGGATGGAGGGATGAAACTTGTCCTGACATATGAGTCAGCAGATCTGGAGCTGGGTCCAGAATCCAGGGCTTGTCCATTAGACAGGGTTGAAGGAAGGGAAACCAAATCTGACAAGGCCAGTGTGGGGCAATGAGGATCATTTTGCTTCCCAAAGACTGTGCTTTCTGAATGAACTTTGATATCAGAGGTAATGATGGAAAGGCATAGAGAAGACCGGAGGGCCAATCGTGACCCAGAGCGTCCCTGGGTGTTCTCCCCCTCCAGGGAAATAAGAGTAAAATAGCTGCTGCATTTGGCATTAAAGGAGCTGGCAAATAGATTGCAGCAAGGCTGACCCCATCTGTAGAATATCTCTTCTGCAACATAATTGTTGAGGGACCACTCGTGAGGCATTAGGATAGCTCTGCGCAGCCTGTCAGCAATCATGTTGGACTTCCCCGGTATATGCATTGCAACTAGAGAGTGATGGGAAGACACCGCCCACTACCAAACTCTAAGTGCCTCTCTGCAAAGGGGGTATGATTTGGTTCCTCCCAGTCTGTTCAGGTACCATACCACTGACATGTTGTCTGATTGGATTGCAATTGTCCCTAGAGGGAGAAAGCTCCGAAAAGCTTGTAACGCTAATAGCACTGCTCTCATCTCCAAGACACTGATATGCATATGGGTCTCGTGATCCTGCCAAGTGCCTTGGACAGTCCTGCCAAGATAATGCCCCCCCCATCCGATCTGGAAGGCATCCATGGTCACTGTGGCAAATGGAGGATATGGGACAAAAGGCTTGCCCACGTAGAGATTGCTGACCTGAAGCAACCAGCGTACATCCCGCTTACACGTGTCCGTAATCAGAACAGAATGGGAGAGTGGAAGATGCTGTAGTGACCCACTGGGCGAAAAGCAGCCACTGAAGAACCCTCATGTGTAGTCTGGCAAGGTGAACTAGTATGATCGTGGCAGCCATAGTCCCAACAACTTGAGGACCACGTTTGCCTTGACCTCCCTCAATGGTAGTAAGGTGTATACCTGCTGTTGCAGAGCCTGAATTCTCTCTTCTGGGAAGAAGGCCCTCATGAGCACCATATCTAGTTTGGCACCAATAAAAGTAACACACTGCAAGGGCAACAAAGCAGATTTTTCCCAATTTAGAGCAATTCCTAACCTTTGGCACAGTGTAATGGTGGCGTCCCTGGTCTGCAACAGTAGATGCCTGGTGGTGGCAGAACGTTGCCAGTCTCCCAGATACGGAAACACATGGAATCCCTGACGTCTCAAGTGAGCCGTTACCACTGCCATGCATTTGGTGAACACCCTGGATGCTGTGGTGAGACCAAAGGGCAGAGCGCGAAACTGAAAATAACTGGCTCCCAGACGGAAGTGTAGATGACTTCTCGATGCCCTGTCCATCTTGATATGGTAGTAAGCATCTTTGAGGTCGATGGAGCACATCCACACATCTTTCCCTAACAGAGGGAGTATTGACTTCAAGGTGACCATGTGGAACTTGGACTTTTGTACATGAAGGTTCAATCGGCCGAGATCCAAAATGGGTCTCAGATCCCCTGTTCTTTTCGGCACCAAAAAGAATCTCTAGTAAGTCCCTAATCCTACTTGGTCTGCGAGGACAGGCTACATGGCTCCCTTTTAAAGCAACTTTTTTTATTTCTAAAGTTGCGGAATCCCTGTGACTGGGTGGAACGTCTGGGATTCTCTTGGTTGGAGGGGGAGGAGAAGGGAAGGGAATATGACAACATCTGGAAATTATCTTTAATACCCACTCGTCTTGAGTGACGTCTTGCCAGGCTTCTGGGTATAAAGAAATGCGACCCCTGACTGGCTCCAGAGATGCACAGTCGGGCCTCCCTTCAGGAGCACTGGTAGGGAGAACCACGAAAGGAATCACGGTCCTGCTGGTTACGCGGGCCTCCTCTGCCTCTAGGGCAATATCTACCTGAATTTCCACCCCCTCCCCTGCCTCTGGAGGGGGAATTACTTTGTGCACCCTGAAAAAACCTCTCACTTTCTAAACCACATTTTCCCACCCTTCTGGCCCTTGGGGCAAGGTCTAGAAGGCATGGAAAAATGGACTCCCACAGCAGAGAGTTTTTCCTTCTTGTTCGCACCTAGTGAGTGTCATTCACCTTGGTTCTGAACAACGATGAACCATCAAAGGGGGCATTGGTGAATGTAGACTTGAAGGCCTCAGCGAAATTGCATAGGCGCATCCAGGCGCATCTCCTGAGAGAGACTCCAGAACCCACTGCCCTAATCGCTCAGTCGGCTGTGTACGAGATCAGCCTCATGGAGGAGTTGGTAAGGGAATTTCGGGTAGACCTCTGTGCAATGAACTTCTGTGCCACGGCATCAGAAATGTTACCCTGTAGAGAATCTCCTAGCTCTTTTAGGAGATATCTCTGGAGCCTTGTAAAATGCATCAAGTAGTTCAGCGACAACAGTGTAAAGGCCACTGAGGTAAACATACGCTTCCCATACCTGTCCATAGCCCGAGATTCCTTGTTAGGCGGATGGACAGTAGACGAAGTTTCAGCAAGTTCCTTCTTGGTGGCCGCTGCCACCACCATGGCATCTACTGGAACACCTTTAGTTAGACATTCCTTGTCAGAGGGGGCGGACAAAAACTTATTGGGTCTCCTAGAGGCCGGTTCCACAGTGTTGGGAGTTTCCCACACCTTTCGACAGACAAGATCTTGTAGCTCATCAAAAGGGGGAAAAACCCAAGACGCGGAGGGTTACGACCCGAAAGCCTTCAGGAATACAGACTCCTCATCAGAAGGGGATTTGGAGGGTCAGCCGCCTCTCTGCTTCAAGATCTCCAGGATATATGAAAAAGATATCTTTAGAAGACGACTTGGGGGACCCCCTCTGACTCCTCGAGGTCAGTGTCCGACGTGAGAGACTCATCCAGCCAGTCAAGGTGTTTCCTCTTACACAATCTTTCTGGCGGGCTCCTCAAGAAAAACTCTGGGGACCCTTCATGGAGATATCCTGAGGCTTAGGGTCTCCGCTGCCCATGGATAGAGCATGATCCGAAACCAACACCGGTGCTGGAGGGGGGAAAGAGTATCAGTGCTGTAGGATGCAGCTGACGACCTGGCCAGCACGGTCCTCATAACATCAAAAGCGGATACCCCCGGCTCTGAAGGCCAACTAACTGTAGAGGAAACAGTGGTAGCCCTCGGCGCCGAGGAGATGAGGTCCAAAGCAGATGTTGGGTCCAAGCTCACATGAGCCGAAGCACAGAGAGGAAGGCTTGGAACCGATTAAGATCGATCCGATCCCTCCCCCTCGAGTCCGACCGGAAACAGGGTCAGAGTGGAAATCGGAACAGAGAGGCATGGCGAGGCTACAGGAACGGACCTAATGGCACCCGACGGAACCGAAAACTCTGGCTCCGAAGGCTGAGAAAGGCTCCGAGTAGGAACAACAAAGGATGAAGAGGCCATAAACTCCGAAGCCAACTGAGTCAGAGCCGAAATCAATTTGGCCAACACAGATGACTGAAGCAGCTTCTTCACCACCCTATCAACGTCCTCATCGGAAAGGGTCCTGGAAGATCTGGAGTATAATGTAGGAAATCTGGATCTCCCTACAGAAGGGGAATTGTGTGAAGGAGAAACCGGGCGAATAACTGGAGACTGGCTCCGAACCAAAATATCCATGACCGGCTCCGAAAAGCTGGGAGCTGATATGGACTTAGTCAAGAGACTACATTCTGTCGGCACCGAGGGCAATGGAACCAGAGGACAAGCTGTTCTAGTATCTTTCTCTGGCTGCTCCGAAGAAACAGACGGAGCTGGAGAGTGCTTCTTAGAAGTCTTTTTGTCCTTTTTAGCTGGAGAGGATAATGCACTGTAAGACTTCGCCAAGCCTTCCTCGGAGTGTTTAAGCAGTCATTTCAAAATGAGCTTGTTCTTCCTCTCCTGTAGCACAAAAGGAATGAAGGAATGACAAAACAAGCAGGACTCTTGGAGGTAAATAGCCCCCAAGCAGTACACGCACACAGAGTGCCCATCAGTTAAAGACATCTTATTGTTGCATTCAACACACTTTTTAAAGCCCGAAGGCCCATGTTCCTTAGAATCCTTGGACATGCTGAAAGGAATAAAGGAATACGTACACACACTAGACCCAACTAAACCCACACAAGAAACAGAGCCTCTAAGTAAAACGGCCTAGAAACCGGCGGGAAAAACAACAGGGAGGACTAGGTCCTCTAACTTAAACGGGCCTAGCCCGGGGAAACAAAGGCAGGATATCACCACTTGCCAGACACAAGAACACTAAAAGCTAACAGAATGGGGCCCTAAACCAAAGACCAGACAGAGAACAAAGGGGAGAACTAGATCCTCTAACTCAGACGGGCCTAGCCCATGGGGAAAGGAAACAAACGGGATACCAAAACAGCCAACGACAAGGCCACAAAAAACAGCAAGAGAAAAGTACAGTTTTGTACCTACCATAAATGTAGATGTTCGAGGATCCACATTGCTGCAGTCCTAACTATTGGGTAGTCCGCTGTCCAGTCGGCCCGAATACCAAAGTATAAGGCTGACGTCGGTCAGGGCGCATTAGACTGACGTCAGTACGTCAGGGTACTAATGCGCATGACCGACGCCATATCCTCAGTCTTTTCTTGCCCCAGATGTCAGAAGACCCTAAAAAGACAAGGCCCAACATACCTGCACCAAAACTATGTACAATATATACAAAAACATCAGCATATAACCTCACCTACACAACCACCCCTAAACACAGAGGGGAAGGAGGGAGGTAAATTGGACTGCAGCAATGTGGATCCTCGAACATCTACATTTATGGTAGGTACAAAACTGTACTATGTTCTTCGTTCCACATTGCTGCAGTCCTAACTATTGGGTAGAATCCCAAAGCAGAGGTAAGGGAGGCTGGCAAATCATAAAGAAGCAGGAGCTGACAACATGCCTTGCAAAACAGCTGTGGCAAAACCAGCCCTAGACTTAGAGTAGAGAGGAAGGTGATAATGCTTAGAGAAAGTATGCACTGAACTCCAAGTAGCCGCCTCCAAAATATCCTTAGTTGCCACCCCCCTTAGAAATGCTGTTGAAGTGGCAGTAGCCCTAGTGGAATGAGGCCTAATCCCAGCTGGAATCTCCTTGCCATGATGGGAATAACAAAATGCAATGCAAAACCCAATCCACCTAGAAATAGTTTGTTTTGACACAGGCTTGCCCTGCGAACTCAAGGCAAAAGAAACAAACAACTGCTGAGACTGCCTAAAATCCTTAGTCCTGCTCAAATAATAACGTAATTGCCTGTGCACATCTAAAGTGTGCAAAATCTTTTCCCCTTTATTTTGGGGGTCTGCATAAAAAGTAGGCAAATGAATAGTTTGGTTTAAAGCCACACTAGAAACCACCTTAGGCATAAAGGAAGGATTAGTACGTAATGATACCCTATCCTTATGGAAAATCAAGAAAGGCTCAACTGCCATAAGGGCCTGTAATTCAGAAACCCTTCTTGCAGAGGTAATGGCCAACAAAAAAGCAGTCTTCCATGACAAATATTTCAAATCAGCAGTACCCGCAGGCTCAAAAGGTTGTAGAGTAAGTTTTTCCAACACAAAATTGAGATCCCAAGCAGGAGTAGGAGCTCTACGTGGGGGTCTTATATTCTTTGCCCCTCTGAGAAACTGCTTGAACAAAGGATGCGAAAACAATGGTGGGTCACAGTCATAGTGAGCTGAAATTGCTGCAGCATGTATCTTAATGGAAGAGAAGGACAAACCTTTGTCCAATAACTCAGTAAGATATTGAAGAGCCACACTCAAATTAGGCTCAGAAATCTCCAAATTCTTTGCTGCACTCCAAAATAAAAATCTCTTCCATTTTTCTGCATACACTTTCCTTGTACTAGGTCTTCTAGCTTCCATAATCACATTTAAAACTTGTTGAGGAAGTTGAGACCGGCTGTCTCTCAAAACAGAATATGCCATGCTGTTAGATGAAGAAGCTGTAGCTTGACATTGAGCAGGTGGCCTTCTCTCTGAGACAACAGGTGTGGAATCAAGGGTAAAGGCCATGGAGGCTTCTTTACTAGACTCCTCAGTAATGGGTACCAGTGCTGCCGAGGCCAATCTGGAGCTATTAAAATCATCCTTGGCTTGTCTTGTCTGACCTTTAGAAGCACCTTTGGAAGAAGAGGCAGAGGTGGAAACGCATACACATGAAGATTTTTCCAACTGAAAGAAAGAGCATCCACTTTCCAAGCTGTGTGATGTAACCTCTTTGTGCAAAACTTTGGCAGCTGGTGGTTTAGTGGAGAAGCGAACAGATCTATGTCTGGAGTTCCCCAGGACACTGTCAACCTTTGAAATACATGAAGATCCAGTTTCCACTCGTGGGGATCCATGATTTGTCTGCTTAACACATCTGCTAAGGAGTTCTGTGCTCCCGGCAGAAACCTTGCCTGAAGAGTTAGTTGTAAGCTGAGCGCAGTCTCCCACAAAATCATTGCTTGTCTGCACAATGGGTAAGAATGTGTTCCCCCTTGTTTGTTGATGTACCACATGACAGTTGTGTTGTCTGTTAGAATCAACACCTGCCCTGGAAGAAGTAACTCCTTGAAAGCCATTAATGCAAATTGGACTGCTAACATCTCCTTCATGTTGATATGTAGATGCTGTAGTCTGGCAGGCCACTTGTCTTGTATCCACTTTCCATTTAGATGAGCACCCCAAGCAATGTCTGAGGCATCTGTCGTTAGAATCTGACTCGCCTCTGGCCGGGTCACAGAGAGTCCCTTGTTTAGGTGACATTCCTGAGCCCACCACAAAATTCCTTTTGAATGCAAGGTATTATTTGAATGACAGTGTCCAAATCCTGGCAGTGCTGTGTCCATACATTTTGAGATACCATTGTAGCTTCCTCATATGCAGTTTGGCATTGGGAAGCACCAGAATACAAGATGCCATGAACCCTAAGGCTTGAAGGACTGTCCTTGCAGTCAGCCCGGACTGAAGAGATAGCTGATGGAAGTAACTGGAAAGATTCTTTTGTTTGTCCGGGGTTAAAAGGCCATCTGGGCTGCTGTATTCAGTCTCAGACCCAGAAAGCACATGTCTGGAGAGGGTACTAGACGGGACTTTATTTGGCTCACAGAATACCCTAGCCATCTTAGCACTGCTATGACATATTCCACATGCTGTAGAAGGTCTTCCTTTTCTTGCGCCAGAATCAGGCACTCGCCCAAGTAAGGATAGATTTGAATTCCTTTTAGCCTGAAGTAAGCTATCACTGAGCCAGAACCTTTGTGAATACTCTGGGCAGTAGATAAGCCAAAGGGCAATGCAGAGAACTGATAATGAGAATTTCCAGCTCGAAAACGCAGATACTTCCTGCAACACAGTCTTATAGGCACATGAAGGTAAGCTTCCTTGAGATCTAAAGTTACCATCCAATGATCTTTGCCCAGCAGAGGTAAAAGCTGTTGCAACGTCAACATCTTGAACTTGGGAATGTCCAGATAAGTGTTGAGGATAGACAAATCCAAAATTGGTCTCCACGTGTTCCCCTTCTTTGGTACTAGGAACAGGCGAGAATAAAATCCTAGGCCCCTTTCTGGTATAGGGACTGGCTGAATGGCCCCTATTTGGAGTAACATAGAAATTTGCTTGTGAGCCTCTTC
Organism: Protopterus annectens; assembly: GCF_019279795.1. Lineage (NCBI taxonomy): Eukaryota > Metazoa > Chordata > Ceratodontiformes > Protopteridae > Protopterus > Protopterus annectens. The sequence continues at coordinate 257,167,117 of NC_056749.1, forward strand.
CCTTTGTGGAGGAGGAACGTCTGGCATGCCTTTGAAAGGGGGCAATGTGTGGAAGTAAAACCTGTAACCGTGGTGAATAATATCCAACACCCATCTGTCTTGAGTGATTAAATCCCAATTTTCTTTGAAAAGAGACAGTCTTCCTCCCAAAGGAGCTACCAGACGAGAATCTACTGGCAGCTGAAAAGGCAGGTCATTGGGTCTGTTTACGAAAGGACTGACCCATGCCCTCACCAGAAGTCCGAGCAGGTGAACCCCCTGTTCTAGGCCTAAAAGAACCTTGAGCTCTGCCCCTACCACGTCTAGACCTACCCCTAGACTGGGAATCAAAAGCAGGATATGTCCAACCCTTAGTAGGCCAATTTCTACTAAACTTTGGTGGCTGCACCTGCAAAAAATCTTTAACAGTTTGCATAGACTTAGCTTTGTCCTCCATTTTCTTTAAAACTGCTTCCACAGGCGAACCAAATAACACATCAGACTGTAAAGGAGCATCCAAAATCCTAGACTTAACATGTTCAGCTAAATTCTGATCCCTCAACCAGGCATGCCTGCGAAGAACAGAACTAGTGGCAGCCACCCTCGAGGAGGCCTGCACAGCATCAAAACCACATTGCAAAGAATGCTTACCCACTTGTTCAGACACATGAACTAAATCCAGCAACTCTTTACACTCAATACCTTCCGCCAAAGCATCCACCTTAGATTTCAATTGTGAAAGGATATAATTTTGATATTTTAGCATGTGAAACTGACAATTCAACGCTCTCATGGCTAGAGTGGAAGAAGTATACACTTTCTTTCCCCACCTATCCAAAGCCCTTGCCTCTTTATCAGTGGGAACAGGATTTTTAACCACAGAGGCCTTAACACCTTTAGGCCCCTGAGAAACAGTTTCCGGTCAGCCCTAGGACTCTTAAAAGATACTTATGAGCTTCAGGCACCCTATAGTACCTATCAGGTTTAACAGGAGCAGGAGGCAAAGAATCAGGATTCAGGAAGCCTCTGCAAAACATCTTCCACCACATTCAACACAGGAGGTATAGCTAAGGGCCTATGCTGGGGTAAAAACAAGAATTCCCTAAGCCTTTTCCTGGAATCAGAGTAATCCTGGCCTTCCCATTTAAAGTGTTCCCTCATGGAATGCAGAGTCTCTGAAAATGAGAAATCCTCAGGAGGAGAAGCTGTAGGAGTAGAATCATCCACATCAGAATCAGAATAAGGAGGATACTCTTGCAAATCTTCCAGAAGACTCAGAAGCCTCTGAACACTGTTCAAAACTCTCAAACTCAGGTTCCACCCTAGGCCTCTTATCAGGAGGGGGCATAGAACCTCTAATCATAGTAATCAAATCTTCTGCCATTTTAAGCATATGTTGTTTAGGCACAGAACCTGAAGTGCTAGGAGAAGCCCCCACTGAAGCCAAACTTGGCCTACCTCTCAAAGAAGTTTTGGAAACAGAAGGAGAGGCTCTAACTACCTTGGGAAGAGAGGGAAGAACAGTTACCTGAGAAGCCCCTTCAGCCTGGCCTACTTCCTGAGAAGGCACATCCTGTAACAGTAAAGTCTCTGCCTGAGACTCCAAAGAAACTCCTGGCAAAACCTCTGGCTCCACTGAGCCTTCTAAAGAACCGACGTCTGGGACTGCCGGTTCATCAACCCTAGGCTTTGCTGTTTTATCCTTGCGCTTTTGACGAAGCGGGCGCCGGAGCATCCGGCGGCATTTTATAATTAACGCTTCCCAAACACTAACCTGGCACAGTCTAACCTTCTCTTAATAGTGCGTTTGTTAAATCTAGCACAAGAGCGGCATCCAACAACGTCGTGCTCAGGCCCTAAACAAGGTATACACAAGGTATGGTAATCCCTATGAGGTATCTGTTTCCCACAAGAAATACAGTTATTCACTTTTTCTGACATCCGGTAAAATACTGAGGCAAGAAAAAACCGAAATGTTCCCCAACGGGGTACTTAGCCAACTTTGATTCGGTCTGAAACTCCGATTTCAGAAAATTTCAGAACGCCAACCTGCACTCGCAAAATTGCTTCTGCATCGGACCATGCGGCAAAAAAGACTGAGGATATGGCGTCGGTCATGCGCATTAGTACCCTGACGTACTGACGTCAGTCTAATGCGCCCTGACCGACGTCAGCCTTATACTTTGGTATTCGGGCCGACTGGACAGCGGACTACCCAATAGTTAGGACTGCAGCAATGTGGAACGAAGAACATCAAAGGAAGTAACACACCACTACCACACACACAGAGCTATGAAAATAGCTTTTTTTAGCAACAAAATGTGTGAAGGAGAAACCGGGCGAATAACTGGAGACTGGCTCCGAACCAAAATATCCATGACCGGCTCCGAAAAGCTGGGAGCTGATATGGACTTAGTCAAGAGACTACCTTCTGTCGGCACCGAGGGCAATGGAACCAGAGGACAAGCTGTTCTAGTATCTTTCTCTGGCTGCTCCGAAGAAACAGACGGAGCTGGAGAGTGCTTCTTAGAAGTCTTTTGTCCTTTTAGCTGGAGAGGATAATGCACTGTAAGACTTCGTAAGTCTTCCTCGGAGTGTTTAAGCAGTCATTTCAAAATGAGCTTGTTCTTCCTCTCCTGTAGCACAAAAGGAATGAAGGAATGACAAAACAAGCAGGACTCTTGGAGGTAAATAGCCCCCAAGCAGTACACGCACACAGAGTGCCCATCAGTTAAAGACATCTTATTGTTGCATTCAACACACTTTTTAAAGCCCGAAGGCCCATGTTCCTTAGAATCCTTGGACATGCTGAAAGGAATAAAGGAATACGTACACACACTAGACCCAACTAAACCCACACAAGAAACAGAGCCTCTAAGTAAAACGGCCTAGAAACCGGCGGGAAAAACAACAGGGAGGACTAGGTCCTCTAACTTAAACGGGCCTAGCCCGGGGAAACAAAGGCAGGATATCACCACTTGCCAGACACAAGAACACTAAAAGCTAACAGAATGGGGCCCTAAACCAAAGACCAGACAGAGAACAAAGGGGAGAACTAGATCCTCTAACTCAGACGGGCCTAGCCCATGGGGAAAGGAAACGAACGGGATACCAAAACGGCCAACGACAAGGCCACAAAAAACAGCAAGAGAAACAAAGGAAGTAACACACCACTACCACACACACAGAGCTATGAAAATAGCTTTTTTTAGCAACAAAAAGTCAACAGTTTATAAAAATTTTATAAACAATATACTTGGCCATGGCCAAAAGCGAGACCCCATCTGAGCACAATGAGCGGCAAACGAGATCTGGGGAATAGACCTGTTGCATGATGGGATACCTCTTAGCCACGAGCCAATTGAAGACTTCGAGCTAGAGTATGGCAGAGTTGGAGCAGAGGTTCGGCTCCGAACCCACGGGTAAGAATGAAGGCGAGATTGGACTACATAACATCAGGGGTTTCCTAAACAAAAGACCAGCACTGGTAGAGTATTTAGTAGAATCTACAACAGAAGTTGCTGATAAAAAAGGGATAATTAGTAGGACATATAAAATATTGCATGATAACTGTAAGAATTAATCAGAGGAGGTTAGAAAGGATTAGGAAGAGAATGGATAAGCAATTCACAAAGAAACAATGGGGTGATACATGTATAATTCCCAAACATGCAAAAAAGTTTAGAATATTTACGATCTTTGCTTGGAAGTAATTTGCAGAGGTATTTTTATACTCCAAGCAGACTCCAAAGAAATTTCCTCAGGTACATTGCAAATGTTGGAGGCGTGATAGGGGAAGAATCATGTAATTGGGAACATATTTTTTGGAAGTGGAATGAGTTGGCAGACTTTAAAAATTCCCTGCAGACTACTATGAGAAATACACGATGAGCAAATTGGTGTAAAAAGAAAATGATATTTTTTTTGAGCTATGACAAAACTGGAATTGCTTAGACGTAGTAATGCCTTGCTGAGTAATTATAGTGGTTGCCAAAAAAGCAATTGCTACAAAATGGAAATTAAGGTGTAAACCAACTATATTAGAAGTAGTGAATATAGTAAAGACAGAACTGGAAATGGGATCTTTAGAAAAGGGTAGTAGCAAATTACATAAAAATTGGAACTGTGCAGAAGAATATTTTGGGGCAGGAATGAGATTTTAGGGAAGGCAGGAACTGAATGAGCTGAATTACTGTGTAGATTGTAAGCAACATATAATGTTTACAACTAAAAATACGTCAACGTGGTTTTCATTTATATAAATGTATGATTGTCTATGTCTTAAGCAAAACTTTAACGAAGATGTTTGAGATATTATATATATATATATATATATATATATATATATATATACACATATACATATATATATACATATATGTATATATATATATGTATATATATATATATATATATGATTTCCTTAATGGAACAGCAACACACTTCCATGATAAGGAAATAAGCCAAGCAACCAAGAACTTTAATGAGTGATACCATTTAGGAAACTAGACTGCAATCCACACACACACAAATTTTCCATTTTGAAAATCAAATTTCAGAGGTTGGTGTTGCAGCTTCTTATAATATAGCCTAACCTAAGGAAATAAATGTTCCTATTCAATATCAAAACCTCAGCTTCTACACTGAAGTGAAGATGATGCAGCAACGGAGGCAGTATTCTTCCCCTCCTTTTGTGCTAGATGATCCTCCCGATGGCAGGTGCAGCCAAGATTATTGGTGGAGTGAAGGATAGAATGCCTTTTCTTGCTTTTCACACATCCCTTTAAACCAGTCCTTAGACCGCTTTTTGGCATTTACTTCTCTGAAGTAAATGCCAATGTTAGTGGTCTCTTGCTGACTAAATTTGCAGATGACTGCAAATTATGAGCTGTTATTGAATGCCACACTGACACAAATGTTCTCCAGGAGAGGCTGACACAAACTGGTGTCAGAGCCATGGACTAAAACTAAATGCCAAGAAATGGAGAATAGTATCCTTTGGGAAGTCATTCACCCCTGGTAATCTACCATACTGACTACAAACCCCACAAAGTTGACCCAGTAGTCAGGGACTTAGGGACACAGATAGTAATATGGCCTTTGACCATCACGTCTACAGCTATAAGGAAATCACTCTATGTTGTGCAATTTATAAACAAAGGTATTGCATCCAAATCCAAGGAAGTAATTGTTCCATTGTACTCAGTATTCATTAGACCTATCATTGAGCACAGTGCCCCCTTTGGTATGTACCTAACCAGGCATATCCAACAACTGGAAAGTCCACAGAGGTTTCCTCACTAAAAGAATACAGGGCTTAAGTAAAATGTCCTATGAAGACCACCACAAGGGTCTATATCCCTGTAGTCTCTTACAGGCTTTTGAGGGGAGATCCATGCCTGACATACAGAGCATTGTCAGACCCCACTTTGATGGACCTCCTGCATATCCACAAAACAAACACCAGAATTGCCCTTTCTAAAGACTTAAACCTTGCCTGTGATGCAAATAGGACCTGCTGGACAGACAGGTATGTATCCCATAGATTATCCCATTTCTGGAACTGGCTCTCCATCCATGTGAACCAGAGTTCCTCCCTAACCCAATTCAAGTGTAACCTGGACAACTGCATGGGGAACAGGAAATTCATCCCTAGTTTGGTACCTATGTCTCTAATGGACACAGGCAACCTGTAAATAACTCATCTCCTAGATCCAGCTTGTAAATGTTTCATCTCCCAAGCCCCTGCTTACACTTATCAAGGGTATCAGAACTTGTCAGAGTTGGGATGCATGGCTAGGCTTAAAAAGGCCCTTGTGGTCATTACCCTAGTAAACACATATGACTAAAGGCAAATGCTGTAGGGGAATGTTAAGCTAACAGCCCTGAAGGGCCATTTTAAGCCCATCAAATAACCTATGGTCAAAACCAAACCTTGTACCTTGTGTCTATGAGGTGAACGCCTTAACTATTACACCAAACCCACAACTATGCATCAGGGTTCCTCTTCACTACTTTCACTGCATGCTCTGCTAGCTCACTCAAAACTTCAGGTAACATACCTCTCAACTGTACAGATTTTTGCAGAATGTCCAGATTTTTGTCTCATATTTTTGGCCGGTTCCTCATAAAAATTATATTTTTCTTGACAGATCACTGGGATGATTTAAGGATAAAAGTCACTAAATAATAACATCCACTTGAGTTCAGATGTTGCATCCTTCAGAAAACACGTCAACACAAATCCTGTTATTCTAGCAACTTTAAGTTTATAACAGCCATATTTAAAATGTGTCCCTATTTTTGGGCCTTTGCCCCCCCCCCCCCATTTTGTCAGGCTTGTGCACATTTTTTGCACTAAGAGGTTGATAGGTATGGGGACTCGGCATTGCTTTGCAGTACTAAGAGTTTCATGTCTACCATTCCACAGTATGAGCAGAAGAAATGGGTTGCCTCAATTCAACAGCTACATGAAGGAGATGATACAGTATGCAACAAGATATCTCTTCCCTATAAGATAAATGGGCAACATTTGCCACCTGCTACTAGATGGGATACAGTTTCTGAATCTCTTAATGGCTAAGGACTTAGCCAGCATCTCCCCCTAGACTGAAGTGCAATTACATACGACAGACTTCAAGAGAACTCCTCAGTCACAGCACATTGTATTTACTAGCAAGGGGTTACACTGGGCAAGAAATCTTCTAAGCTTAACTAAACCATGTAGATGCAACAGTCAAATCAAAGGGATCCTCAGGTCCAACTGACCAGCAGAATGATTCCAGAGAATATTTACCCAACACTTAAGGGATGCCAGAACACAGTACCCACAACCATCAAGAACTGTATGACTGACATGGCTGGATGGCAGTGCAGTGCAATGCAATGTAATGAGGACATTATTTTGCTTTTTCTTTTTGCTAGATTACCATCTACACCAATAAATTCGGAAATATTTTCTGTTCTGGTAGGTAAAGATCAGATTTTTAACTTACTTATCAAAAATCGCAAGGAACTGATGAATGGCATCATCAACCTTAAGTGGATCCAGCAAATGGTTTTCTAGACTTTAAGGAAAATATGATTTTCCTCACCCACAGCAAGAGTTACCAGCATCACCGCAAAAAAAAAAAAAAAAAAAAACCTCGAGACATTGTTAAACCAAACAAAAAAAAAAAAAAAACAGGACAGGTTACATCCCCACTGGAAATCCAACAACTTGTCAAAATCCATTGTTTAACACCTTTGCTATGATCGTGATATGGAAAATAGTTGTGCAAAATCTTACCATAACAGATGTCCTTCTCTTCCATGTTGTATTCTTAGTGTGGGATTCTCAGTCTCAGGCGACTCGACCGTTGGCTCCTTTACAAAAGCTTAAGCCTGGTTGCTGTGGGTGTGAGGGACATCACACATATGGCCATAAACCAGAGACATTACATGTGACATCTTCATGAACAGACCTCAGAAAGTACAGTTTTGTACCTACCATAAATGTAGATGTCCGATAGGCATGCATCTGCAGTCCTTACAAATGGGTTGTCCTGTCGTCAGGCAGCCCTTCGGTCGGCCGGATTCCAAAGTCTGGGTCTGGCCTCGGCTGATGTCGCACTTCACCCGACGTCATAGCTGCAGTTCTTCGGGTATAAAGGCATCAGCCGATGCCATTTTCCTCAGTGTTTCTTGCCCCAGATGCCAGGTGCTCTCTAGGAAGGCTAAATTTGGATAAATGCAAATGGTTCCAAACAGTAGAGAGCAAACAAAAAATAAGCATGTATGTACATATATACAAACAAATACACCATAATAGATTCCCCCAGCTAGCTACAAGATGGGCAAATACCCTAGGAGTACCACAGAGGGGAAGGAGGGTGGTAATCCTGACTGCAGATGCATGCCTATCGGACATCTACATTTATGGTAGGTACAAAACTGTACTATGTCCTTCAAGGATGCATCTGCAGTCCTTACAAATGGGTAGAATACCATAGCCAAACTGGGGGAGGAGGAGAAATAAGATTATGGTGTAGTTAAGATCCCTTGCAAAACAGCAGTGGCGAAACCTGCTCGGGATCTGGAGTATAAGGGTAAATTATAATGCTTGGCAAATGTATGCACGGAGCTCCAAGTAGCAGCCTCTAAAATGTCTTTGGTAGCCACTCCTCGTAAAAAAGCTGTGGTAGTGGCTGTAGCCCTTGTAGAGTGAGGCCTGATGTTTTCTGAAGTTTTCTTCCCATGGTAGGAGTAACAAAATCTAATGCAATTTCCTATCCACTTAGAGATTGTCTGTTTTGAAATTGCTTTTCCTTCCATTCCTGTTGCATATGCTACCAGTAGCTGGTCAGTTTTTCTATTGCTCTTGGTCCTGTCCAGGTAGTAACGTAATTGTCTATGTACATCCAAGGTATGCAACAGTCTTTCTCCTGTGTTCTGTGGGTTGGGGAAGAATGTAGGTAGGTGGATAGCTTGATTTAAAGATACCCTGGAGACCACCTTTGGCATAAAAGTAGGATTAGTTCTCATGGACACTATCTTGATGGAAGATCAGGAAGGGCTGTACTGCCATTAATGCCTGTAGTTCAGATACCCTTCTTGCTGAAGTGATTGCAAGCAGGAAAGCAGTTTTCCATGATAAGTACTGTAATTCTGCTGTTGCTGCTGGCTCGAAAGGAGGGAGCGTCAACTTTTCTAGCACAAAGTTCAAGTCCCATGCTGGCAATGGTGGCTTCCTAGGTGGTTTTACATTTTTAATTCCTCTCAGAAACTGCCTGAGCAGAGGATGTGAGAAGACTGGAGGATCCAAGTTGTATTCTGCTGAAATAGCTGATGCATGAATCTTAATGGAAGAATAGGACAGACCATTGTGGAAGAGCTCTGCCATGTATTCCAGGATGTTAGCTATGTTTACCAGTGACACATTCTCTCCTTTTGCAGTACTCCAAATGAGATATCTTTTCCATTTTGCTGAATAATTTTTTTCTTGTTGAGGGTCTGCGAGCCTCCAAGATAATGTCTTTAACCCTTTGAGATAAATCTGGGTTATTTGGTCTTATGCAATGTTCCAGGCAGCCAGCTGCAGTGTTTTCAGGTTTGGATGCAGGGTTTTGAAGTTGTTCTGTGTTAACAGCAAGGGAACTAGGGGCAGAGGCCATATTTGTTCCCAAGACATACTCCTCAGTAATGGGTACCAATGTTACCTTGGCCAGTCTGGAGCTATCAGGATGATCCTTGGACGGTCTTTCTTTGATCTTCAATAGCACCTTGTGCATCAAAGGAAGAGGTGGGAATGCATATGCTGTCAGGTTTTTCCAACTGAAAGATAGGGAGTCCACTTTCCAAGCAAGTGGGTGGTACGTCCTTGTGCAGAATTTTTTCAGTTGGTGATTGTGTGGGGATGCAAATAAGTCTATTTCTGGTAGTCCCCATTTCCCTATAATGGTTTTGAAGATGTCCGGATGCAGCATCCATTCGTGGGCATCCGTGGTAGTTCTGCTTAGGATGTCTGCTAGTATATTTTCTTTTCCTGGCACAAAAATTGCTTGTAACTGAATGTTGAAGCTCAGGGCCACATTCCAGAGGTCCATTGCCATCCGGCATAGACTATATGAATGTGTGCCTCCCTGTTTGTTGATGTACCACATAACTGTGGTGTCGTCTGTCCTTATCAACAGTTGACCCTGTCGAAGAAATGGTCTGAATGCCTGAATTGCCAGTTTTACTGCCAGCATTTCCTTTTGATTTATGTGTAGGTGCAGCTGGTCTTGAGTCCATAAGCCTTGTATGCACTTGTCCAGCATGTGTGCCCCCCAACCGAGGTCTGAGGCGTCCGTTGTGATGGTCTGGCTTGGTTGAGTGCTGTGGAAGGGCAGTCCTTTGTTTGATTGACAGGCCTGAGCCCACCATTGGAATTCTTGCTTCAGGTATGGAATTATTGGAATTAGGGTTTCTAGGCTGTGCTTGTGCTGAGACCATAAATTCCTTAGGTACCACTGTAGCTTTCTCATATGTAGTCTGGCATGTGGAATCAATATTATGCAGGATGCCATGTAACCGAGGGCTTGCAGGACTTTTCTTGCTGTTAGCTGGTTCTGCTTTGTTAATGCCATGAAGTAGAGAGGGAGTTGCTCCTGTTTTTCTACTGTCAGGAATGCCATTTGTTTTGATGTGTCCAGATCTGCACCCAAGAAGGTTATCCTTTGGGATGGTATCAGCCTTGACTTTTTTATATTGACTGTGTATCCCAGGGCTTGTAGTAGATGAATGACCCTTTCCAAATCTTTTGTTAATGTTTTTGTTGTCCGCTTATAACAGGCAGTCGTCCAGGTAAGGGTAAATTTGAATTCCCTGGAGCCTGCAATGAACAATTACTGATGCCAGGCATTTCGTGAATACTCTGGGCTCAGTAGATAAGCCAAAAGGCAATGCTGAGAATTGATAATACTCTGATCCTGCAAGAAATCTGAGGTATCTTCTGCAATTTGGTCGTATGGGGACGTGCAGGTATGCCTCCTTGAGATCTAGAGTTACCAGCCAAGACTCCTTGCCCAGCATGGGAAGAAGCTGCTGTAGGGTCAGCATTTTGAATTTTGGAACAATTAGGTATGTGTTTAAAGCGGACAGGTCGAGAATAGGTCTCCATTGGTTTTCTTTTCTTGGTACCAGGAAAAGTCTGGAGTAAAATCCTTGCCCTTGTTCCATAGATGGTACCCTTTCTACAGCTCTCATCCTTAGTGAGTTATTTGTTCTAGAGCTTCTGTCTTCTGATTTGGAGGTAGGTCTGGCATTCCTCTCTTCCTTGGTAGAGTATGGAAGTGAAACCTGTAACCTTGGTCTATTGTCTGTAAAATCCATTTGTCTCCTGTGATGTAATGCCAGTTTACTGAAAATAAGGCTAGCTTCCCGCCTAAGGGTGCTTCCAGTTGTTCCCTGGTAGGCGGTGCCAGAGCCAAGTCACTGTGATTGTCCTGTGGAAGTGGTGGTGGCTGGATCTGTGGCTGTACCTCGCTGGTTGTTAGCCTGCCACTGACGTCCCCTGTAGGCACCTCTGGATTGACCCCTGCCTCTTGAGCACCTATTCCTGCCTCTCGGAGCTCTGGAGGTGTCTGGAAAGGACCAATTCTTGGAAGGCCAGTTCCTGCTAAACCTTGGAGGCTGGACCTGCAAGAAATCCTTGACTGTCCGGACAGATTTTGCTTTCTCTTCCACCTTCTTCAGCACCTGCTGTGCAGGGGAGCCGAACAAATTGAGCTTATCCATGGGAGCATCTAGGAGCTTTGATTTAACATGGTCTGGTAATGACTGCTCTTTTAACCATGCATGTCTTCTGATCACTGTGCCAGTCATGGCTGATCTAAAGGAAGCCTCCAGTGCATCATAGCCGCATTTTAAGGAATGATTACTGACCTGCTGAATGTTATGTACCATTTCCTGTACAGATTTTTTGTCTAATTGTTCATCCGAGGACAGTTTTTTAGTTAACTGGTCTAACATAAATTCCTGATACTGAATCATGTGGAATTGACAGTTCAAGGCCCTAGCTGAAAGAGTAGCAGAAGTGTAAACTTTCTTACCCCATCTCTCTAAGGCCCTAGATTCCCTTTCAGAGGGGAGGGGGTTTTTGACAGAGGTAGCTGCTACAGCCTTGGGTCCCTGGGAGATAGTTCCGGGATCTGCAAAAGGGGCCTTATACAAATGATAATGTGTGTCCGGAACCCTGTAGTACTTATCGGGCTTAGCAGGGGCCGGAGGAAGAGAATCAGGAGCAGTACAAGCATCATTAAATGCATCATCCACAACAGTAAGTACTGGAGGAATGGCTAAAGGCCTATGCTGTGGCAAATGCAAAAAGGTTCTAAGCCTTTTCCTAGAGTGTGAAAAATCCTGGCCCTGCCATTGAAATTGTTCCCTCATAGCATGCAAGGTTTCCCCAAAAGAAAATTCCTCAGGCGGAGAGGCAGAAGGAATGGACTCTTCTGCATCAGAGTCCTCATAAGGTGAAAAAGGGCCCTCTGGAGGGTTTGAATTATCTGATTCATCAGAGGAGTCATCTGAAGAAACTGGCTCAGGGGGCTCTACTCTAGTCCTCTTCTCTGGAGGTGGGTGAGAGGCCCTGTCTGGATGAGGTTGGGATCCCCGGATCAAAGAAATGAGATCCTCTGCTAGACTAAGCATTTGTGAACTAGAGCTAGGCCTGTGAGAGGGGGTCTTAGCAGGCACAGTTTTGGTAGGTTTTGCTGCTTTAGCCCTGGCAAAGGCCTTAATCGACATGGATGCAGGTGGCCTAGCAGCTCCACGTGCAGGAGTAGAAATATCCAAAGGGATAGTATCAGATAAATCCTGAGAACCTGCAAGAGCGGGTGGGATTTCTGTAGCAGATTCAGCCAAGCTGGATGAGGCCTCGGTAGGAGGCAAGCTTTCGGCCGAAGGAAGAACCGTGGACTCGGTTTCAGCCGAAACCGAGACACTCGAGGTTGGCTTAACCGCGGTTTCGGCCGAAACGGCGGACCGCGAGTGTCGGTCCTTTTCCTTGCGCTTTTTAGAAATTTGCGTAGTCGGAGTATCTGACGGCATAATGTAAGCAAAAGCGGAGCCGAAAAACTCTTCAGCAAATTCCGACCGACGTCTAAGCGTTCGTCGGTTGAAAGAAGCACAGGCTAGACAAGCTGCTACGTCGTGGTCTGGGCCTAAGCAAGGTAAGCAGTAAGAGTGGAAATCTTTATGAGGTATTTGTTTCCCACAAGTTAAACAGTTATTCACTTTTTCTGACATCGGCTGAGGCAAGAAAGAGTCCCCAACGGGGTACTTAGCTTTTTAGAAGTCTTCGGTAGTAGTAATCTCTGGTTCTGACCCACCGGCACTTGCGAACAGCTTCTGCTTCGGGCGCCACGCGGCAAGAAAGACTGAGGAAAATGGCGTCGGCTGATGCCTTTATACCCGAAGAACTGCAGCTATGACGTCGGGTGAAGTGCGACATCAGCAGAGGCCAGACCCAGACTTTGGAATCCGGCCGGCCGAAGGGCTGCCTGACGACAGGACAACCCATTTGTAAGGACTGCAGATGCATCCTTGAAGGACATCTTAATTGCCCAGTCTGACAGTCAGCTAGTATGAGCCAAATGATGTCCACAAGAAGTGTGAAGTGCCATTTGCTGGCTAGTCTGATCGTAGTCGAAATGGTGCTCCAGGGTGCCCTCTAGACAGGTCAACAGGAATGAAGGGGGATAGGTGGGAGGGAAGGAATACTGCAACATGGAAGAGAAGGACATGTATGGTTATGGTAAGATTTTACACAACTACTCTATTTTCTTCAGTTCCCATGTTGCAGTATTCTTAGTGTGGGAAAGTGCCACAGCTGATTCCAGAAAGCTCCACAGGATTGTCCGAGCAAACTCTGCTCTAGCTCTGGATATGTGATCCAATTTCTAGCATATGGGAAAGGTATGTATAGAGGGACCAGGTAGCTGCCTCCAGAATGGAGGCCGTGTCCAGGCCTTTGAAGAAGGTTTTGGAGGATGCTACGGTCCTGGTAGACTGAGATCTTACCCCTTGAAGTAAGTTCTTGCCATGGTACGAGCAGCAGAAAGTAGAGTTGTGTACCTACCATAAATGTAGATGTTCGAGTGTATTCACTGTTGCAGTCATTACACTTGGGTCATCCTGCTGGCAGGCTACCTGCAGCCGGCCTGAATTCCAAAGTCTTGGTCCAGCGTCGGTTGCTGTCGCCTCTTCCCTGACGTCAGTGGGCTAGGGGTATAAAAGATGCAGCCGAAGCAATTTTCTTCAGTTTTTCTTGCCCCAGATGTCAGATGCCCCCAAAAGGGTAGGCTAAAAATTATGCCAATAAAAAAGCATGCACTAAAATAAACATTACCTTCATCTACAAGCAAATACACCACATAGGTTGTATAGAATAGAGAAGTACAGATAAGTCCCAGCAAAGAAAAGGGGATGGTGGGTAACCTGGACTGCAACAGTGAATACACTGGAACATCTACATTTATGGTAGGTACACAACTGTACTATGTTCATCGTGTTTCACTGTTGCAGTTATTACACTTGGGTTGAATCCCAAAGCTGTGGTTGGGTGGCTGGGTCTAAATAGAATTGAGTGGCTAGGAGGCCATGCAGAACTGCAGTGACAAAGCCTGCTCTGGATTTAGAGTAAAGAGGTAAGTGGTAGTGCTTTGTAAAAGTGTGAACTGAAGTCCAAGTTGCAGCCTCAAAAATGTCTTCAGTTGGTACTCCTCTGAGGAAGGCTGCTGAAGTGGCTGCTGCTCTGGTTGAATGTGGCCTAATGCCCTTACGCACTGACTTGCCATGTTGTGAATAACAGAAACAAATGCAGTGGCCCATCCATTTTGAAATAGTCTGCTTTGAGATGGCCTTTCCCTGTGATCCTGCAGCATATGCCACAAAAAGTTGCTCAGTCTTTCTGAAAGCTTTAGTTCTGTCCAAGTAGAAGCGTAGCTGTCTGTGTATGTCCAAAGAATGCAGAAGTCTCTCCCCCTTACTCTGTCGGTTTGGATAAAAGGTAGGTAAATTAATGGTTTGGTTAAGGGCCACACTGGACACTACCTTAGGCATAAATGTTAGGTTTGTCCTGTCTGGATGGAAAATTATGAAAGGTTCCACAGCCATTAGTGCCTGTAACTCTGAGACTCTTCTTGCCGAGGTTATTGCTAGGAGCAGAGCTGTTTTCCATGATAAGAATTTTATCTCAGCTGTATTGGCTGGCTCAAAAGGAGGCAGTGTGAGTTTTTCCAAGACATAACTGAGTTCCTATGCAGGTACTGGCACTCTCCTTGGAGGTCTTATGTTTTTGGCCCCTCTGAGGTACTGCCTTAGCAGTGGATGTGAAAAAAATTGGTGGGTCCGTATTGTAATGAGCTGAAATGGCAGAGGCATGGATGCCTCATTCCCCCCCTTGACATCGGCAGAAACAGACATCTGGGGGCTAGCTCCGTGAACATGCCAGTCGTTACTTCAGAAGCAGCTTCCTTGAGTGGAGTTGAAGTAGACTGCTCTAACGGACATCCCTCAACTCCTAAGTTGGAAGCTGGCAAGGTTTCCGATGGCAGAGGGGCAGAAGTAGAAGGCCATGACATATTGGGCTTTTTGCGTGGAGGCCCAGCCTGGGCAAACGACTCGGGAGCCATCCTAAATGCTAACTTTTTTAGCCTCTGGTTTAAGTTAAGATTAAGGGTGGCCAGATGTCTTCTGAGCGCGTCTGGGACGAAGGATACGTAAATGGGACAAGAGGTATGATTGTGTTCTCGGCATAGGCAAAAAACAACAGTCATGAGAGTCTTTATGCAGAATCTGATGCCAGCATTGGCATTTACCCTTCTCGATGCACATTGGCTAAATGGAGGGAAAGCAAACCAAGCTCATGCAAGAGCCAAAACATGAAATCCCCAACAGGCTACTTAGCTTTAGACATCTTGATAGTACAGTTGCGATGCGATTGATCTGACGTTCGAATGCAGCTGAAATGTTGTGAGGTGTGTGCATGGAGACCTCACATTTAAGGTCCCTGGTTTATGGCCCTACGTGTGACGTCCCACACACCCACAGCAACCAAACAAGCTTTTGTATATAAGCTGTTTGTGTCACCCGAGGCAGAGAATCCCACACTAAATACTGCAACATGGGACTAGGACATCTAAAATTACAAGAATTACTATCCTACTATTCTTGCGCCATTGCATGACTGCTGGGATGTTAAAAAAAAAAAGTATGCTCATCCATCAAAGTAGTACATTTTTTTACACTAAATACGCTGGTTATTTCTCTTGAAAGGCTGCTGCAAGACTCGCCATGAAGATTATTTCTTTGTACTACGAAATTTTAGGAACTCTAGCTAGCCCAGCACTTCGAATCTGAGGTAAAGGTTTGAAAACAGACTGCTCTAGAAGAAGAGGATTCTCTGGACCTTCATCCATTACCAACAGAGCAGATTTTTATTCTCCTCTCAATACAGTTTTACTCATAGAGATCCTGCCTGACTAAACGTTTTATAACCCTGTTACAGATTCCACTGATAATATGCACCAGAAAACTGTTGATTTTTCTGAAGTGTTTTAACACCATTCCAGACTTAGTAATACTGAAACATCTACTTTTCTTAGGCACAAACTCACACATTGTATCATGGGGTTATGGAAAGACCAAATCATATAACCTATCACGTTAGGGTTACAAATCTTTACAAGCCTTTACTTAATATAAAAGAGTGTACTTCAAATTCCAGTGCTTGGTTCATATTTAAGAGTCATACGCAAACCATGTCAAATACTGCTCATACTTGGATAGCAAAGTTTGCCAAAAACTCAAAGGCAAGTTCCCTTATGTGTTGCTTTGGCTAGTACCAAAAACTATACAGTTAGGGGTTATAACTGGTAACTTAAAATTAGTAGACATACATCCTGAACATTTAGAACAATCTTGCTGATTGCCTCATCTAGGCAACCTTCAGTTTGGGTTCCTATTATGTGATCGAAGACGCATTCTGTCGAATGCGTCTTGATTGAAGGTAAAAGAGCCAAAAGGCAAAATAGCTAAGCGGCTTTTAAGCAAATTCTTTCCCTGGGAAAGAATTTGCTTGGCCGCTTCTGTTACCTTGCCGTTTTCGGCACTGTAGTGCAATCTCGGAGTTGGTATATTTCAGTAGAGGGTAAAGCCCCATAATTTATGTAATGTTTTAAAGTTTTTTTTTTTTTTGGAACAGCGATTTTTCCCCCCTTGGAAAAAAAAATTGCTGTTCCGAGGTTTCGACATTGTAAGCTTTCGCTTACATGCGGTAGATTAATCATAGTTCGCTTTTTTAAACACTTGATGTAATACAGACCCTTCAGTTTTACTACCTTTGTGCATCCTAATGAAAAGTACTTGAAGTCCTGTGCACCTTTCTGAATGTAATCGGCAGAGTATTTGTAAACTGGTGAGAATACAAAAATACTTTCTACAGTCCAAATTAGAAAGATTAAAAAGGTTAAAACTGCACTCTAATTTAAAAAATAAATAAATAAATAAATAAAAAGAAAAAAAAGAAGTTATGTACTCACCATAACGTTCCATCTGAGTAGTATCACTTCATTTGTCTTCAACCTGTGGGTATTCGGATCTGGATTGGATCAGAGACGGCAGCTTCACCTGCATCTGTTCCGAGCTCCAAGCTCTTCCCCTTACCCATAAATACCACTCCATCTCCATCCTTCCCTTAGATCGAGTTTGGTGCACCATAAACCTAAACATGACCCAATGACCCCTTACCACTACTGGTTATTCACAAAACCTAACAAGCATGAACAGATGAACAGAAGAGTTTAAAAGGCACCCTTCTCTCCTACATATCAATGTAATAAAACAAATGATAAAATCAGGGGGAAAGAGGGAGGGACGGCTGAAGACAAACTAGGTACAACTACTCAGATGGAATGTTATGAGTACATAACTTCTTTATCTAAAGTAGTCTACTTCATCTGCTCTTCAACCTGCGGGGCAGAGTTCCCCAGCTACTAAATACCTGGGTGGCCCTCATGGAAGGATATTCCAGAGCACAGCGGAGCCAAAGGATGCTCTCCCTCTAGAGATCATGTCCAATTTATAGTGATAAATAAAGGTATGAGATGAGGACCAAGTAGCCGCAGAACAAATATTATCCAGACACCCCCTGGACCAAAAGGCTGCTGAGGTAGCCATGGCAGAATGTGCTTTTACTTGACCCGGAGGTGACATGCCTTTGTCTTTGTATACCTGAAGGATACAATGAGAGATCCATCCCAGCCAAAGTTACCTTGGAGATAGGTTTGCCCAGAAAAGGTTTATTGTTAGACACAAATAAACGATCGGACTTCAGAAAGGCCTTAATTCTGTGCAAGTAAAACCTTAGCTGTCTCTGTACGTTTAGCAAGTGTAATTTAAATTCACTCCTGTTCTGAAAATTTGGGAAGAACACAGGTAACTTAATCGTCTGGTTACTACTGGTCTCAGAAGCCACTTTGGGAAGAAAGGATGGATTGGTACAAAGCGAAACCCTATCCTTAAGGAAAATCATATATGGAGCTTTGACAGACGACGCTTGAAGTTCTGAAACCTTCCTAGCCAAGGTGATAGCTACTAGGAAGGCTCTTTTCCATGAAAAAATTTTTAGGTCTACTGATGCAGGCAGCTCAAAGGGTGGAGCAACCAGAGCCTGTAAAACCAAAGTCAGGTCCCAAGAAGGGGTAGGATCCTTCACTGAGGGTCTTAAAGGAAAGGTACCTTTAATAAAGGTTTTACGAAATCTAGAGGATGCTAAAGAAACCATCTTCTCCCCAATATGGTAGATGGAAATGGGAGCCAGTTGAACTTTTACAGTAGAAGAGCTAGCACCCGCTGGAACTGGAGCTGTGAAAGGGTCCAGGTCCCATTGAGAAGCCTAGATGGAGAAACACTTCCATTTACTATGGTAAAGCTGCCTGGTAGTCTATTTGTGAGCTGCCACCAGAATTAGTCTTGACCGGAGAGGATAAACCAGGAGTCCTAGCTATCAAGGGAATTGGAGCAGCCAAGCAGTGAGCTTTAAACTGTCCAGGTTTGGATGTGGAAAGTACAGTTGTGTACCTACCATAAATGTAGATGTTCGAGTGTATTCACTGCTGCAGTCATTACACTTGGGTTATCCTGCTGGCAGACTACCTGCAGTCGGCCTGAATTCCAAAGTCCTGGTTCGGCATCGGTTGCTGTCACCTCTTCCCTGACGTCAGTGTACCAGGGGTATAAAAGATGCAGCCAACGACATTTTCTTCAGTTTTTCTTGCCCCAGATGTCATGTGCCCCCAAAAGGGTAGGCTAAAATTCTGCTTATAAAAAAGCATGCACTAACAAACAATACTTTCATCTACAAGCAAATACACCACACAGGTTGTATAGAATAGAGAAGTACAGATAAGTCCCAGCAATGAAAGGGGGATGGTGGGAGGGTAACCAGGACTGCAACAGTGAATACACTGGAACATCTACATTTATGGTAGGTACACAACTGTACTATGTTCATCGTGTTTCACTGTTGCAGTCATTACACTTGGGTTGAATCCCAAAGCTGAGGATGGCTGGCTGGGCCTAAATAGAATTAGGAGTGGCTAGGAGGCCCTGCAGAACTGCTGTGGCAAAGCCTGCTCTGGATTTAAAGAGGTAAGTGGTAGTGCTTTGCAAACGTGTGCACTGAAGTCCAAGTTGCAGCCTCCAAAATATCCTTGGTTGGTACTCCTCTGAGGAAGGCTGCTGAAGTGGCTGCTGCTCTGGTTGAATGTGGCCTAATGCCCTTAGGCACTGATTTGCCATGTTGTGAATAGCAGAAATTAATGCAGTGGTTTATCCATTTTGAAATGGTCTGCTTTGAAATAGTTTTTCCTTGCGATCCTGCAGCATATGCCACTAAGAGCTGCTCAGGTCTTTCTGAAAGCTTTAGTTTTGTCCAGGTAGAAGCGTAGCCGTCTGTGTATGTCCAAAGAATGCAGAAGTCTCTCCCCTTTATTCTGTGGATTTGGATAAAAAGGTAGGCAAATTAATGGTTTGGTTAAGAGCCACACTGGACACTACTTTAGGCATAAATTTTGGGTTTGTCCTCAGAGAAACTCTGTCCGGATGGAAAATAAAAGGTTCCACAGCCATTAATGCGCCTGTGTAACTCAGACTCTTCTTGCTGAAGTTATTGCTAGGAGCAGAGCTGTTTTCCATGATAAGACTTTTATCTCAGCTGTATTGGCTGGCTCAAAAGGAGGCAGTGTGAGCTTTTCCAAGACAAAATTGAGGTCCCATGCAGGTATTGGTGCTCTCCTTTGTCGTCTTATGTTTTTGGCCCCTCTGAGGTACTGCCTTAGCAGTGGATATGAAATAATTGGTGGATCTGTATTGTAATGAGCTGAAATGGCAGAGGCATGGATCTTAATTGATGAGAAGGATAGGCCTTTGTCCAGCATCTCAGTAAGGTACTGTAAAATCTGAGGAATATTTGGAACAAGCGTGTCTATTCCTTGTGCCTGGTTCCAAGCACAGAATCTCTTCCATTTTTCTGCATAAGATTTTCTGGTGCTAGGCCTCCTGGCTTCCAAAATAACATCCATAACTGCTTTAGAGATAGGTGGGTTTGAGTGACTATATTATTTGCCATGCAGCCACATTTAAGGTTCTGAGTTGGCTGTGCAGGATCGGATTGTTTTGTTGGGTCAGAAGATGAAGAATTTGAGGTAAAGTCCAGGCTGGGCTTTGAGACAAGCTCTTTAGGATTGGGTACCAGTGCTGGAGTGGCCAGTCTGGCTCAATCATATCATTTTTGGCTTCTCTTGTCTGACCTTTAGGAGTACCTTGGGGAGGAGAGGCAGTGGAGGAAAGGCATATAATGTAAAGGTTTTCCAGCTGAATGATAGACCATCCACCTTCCATGCTTGTTTGTGGTAAGTCCTTGTGCAGAATCTCTGCAGTTGGCAGTTGTGAGGGGAGGCAAAGATCTATGTCTGGGCATCCCCATTTCCTTATCATCATGCTGAAGATTTGTGGATCTAGATTCCACTCGTGAGGGTCCATGAGGTTTCTGCTTAGTTCGTCTGCCAAAGTATTTGTCTTTCCTGGCAAGAACTGTGCTTGCAGGTATACCTGATAAGTCAATGCTGTGTTCCACAAAATCATGGCTTGTCTGCAGAGGGGGTAGGAATGCGTACCTCCCTGCTTGTTTATGTACCACATGACTGTTGTATTGTCCGTCTTTATCAGCAGTTGTCCTGGATGAAGCAGATCCTTGAAAGCTGTCAGGGCATTCTGGACAGCTAGCATTTCTTTTAGATTGATATGAAGATGCATTTGGCTTGTGGACCATGTGCCCTGAATACATTTTCCTGCCATGTGGGCCCCTCAGGCATAATCTGATGCATCTGTTGTTATTGTCTGCCTGGCAGTGGGTAAAGTGAAAGGCTGTCCCCTGTTGTGGTGACAGGCCTGTGCCCACCATCGAAACTCCTGCTGCAGGCAGGGAATGAGTGTAATTAGTTTTTCCAGGCTGTGGCAATGTTGAGTCCAAACACTTTTTAGATACCATTTTAGTTTCCTCATATGCAGTCTTGCATATGGAATTAACAGAATGCAGGATGCCATGAAGCCCAAAGCCTGCAGAATTTTTCTTACAGATAACTGGGTTTTTGTTGTCAACATTTCGAAGAAGTCAGTTGCCTTTGTTTGTCTGGCGTGAGATAAGTCATCTGGGCAGTTGTATTTAAGCTTGCACCCAGGAATATTATCTCTTGGAAGCGTACTAGTTTTGATTTCTTTTCGTTTACTGTGTACCCTAGGCAAAGTAGCAATCTTTTTACAAATGTCAGGTGCTTTAGTAGAATGTCCTTGTTCTCTGCTTGAATAAGGCAGTCATCCAAGTAGGGATATATTTGAATTCCTCTGTCTGCAAAAAGCAATTACTGGTGCCAGGCATTTTGTGAATACCCTGGGCGCAGTAGAGAAGCCAAAGGGCAGTGCAGAGAATTGGTAGTGCATTGAGCCAGCTATGATTCTGAGGTATCTTCTGCAAGACTGCCTGATTGGGACATGCAGGTATGCCTCTTTTAGGTCCAAGTGGTTACAAACCAAGCCTTCTTGCCCAGCATGGGAAGAAGCTGCTGCAGAGTCAACAGTTTGAATTTTGGAAGGTCCAGAAAAGTGTTTAGAATAGACAGGTCCAGTACTGGTCTCCAGGGTTTGTCCTTTCTGGGTACCAAGAAAAGTTGCGAGTAAAATCCTTGTCCCTGCTCCTGTAGTGGTACTCGCCGAATGGCCCTCATGTCCATGAGGGATGAAACTTGCTTTTGTGCCTCTGCCCACTGATTGTTTGGCAGGTCTGACATGCCTTTTGCCTTTGGCAGGGTGTGAAAGTGGAACCTGTAACCCCGAGACAATATATTCAAGACCCATTTGTCCTGGGTAATCACGTGCCAGTTTTGTGAAAAAAGTGCTAGTTTTCCCCCTAAGGGAGCTTCCAAAAGTTAAGTGCTTGACACTGGTAGAGGAAAGTCATTGGGACTGTTTCCTATAAGGTTGAGATTTGTCTTCTCCGCTTTTGGAGGTAGAAGCACCCCATTGTTTAGGCCTGTATGAGCCTTGGGGCTGGGATCTGCCTGTAGGGCATCTGTATCTGCCTCCTTGTAGCCTGACACTGGAAAGGAACAATTTTTTGAAGGCCAGTTCCTGCTAAATCTGGGTGGCTGTACCTGTAAGAAATCCTTAACTGTCTGCATAGATTTTGCTTTATCCTCCATTTTCTTCAACACCTCTTCTGCCTTAACACCAAACAAAGTATCATGCTGTAATGGAGCATCTAATAATTTTGCTTTAACATGATCAGGCAGATTCTGTTCCTTTAACCAAGCATGCCTCCTAATCACAGAACCCGTTACAGCGGCCCTACAAGAGGCCTCCAAAGAATCAAAACCACATTGCAAAGTATGTTTTCCCACTTGTTCAGCTGTAAGCAATAAATCATGCATTTCCTTGTTTTCTGGACATTCAGAGTTAGTCAACATTTTCTGTCTTAATAGTAACATTAAGTACTGCTGATATTTAAGCATATGAAATTGACAATTTAAAGCTCTTACAGCCAGAGTAGCAGAAGTGTAAACGTTTTTCCCCCATCTGTCCAGTGCCCTTGAATCTCTATCCGAGGGAACAGGGTTTTTAGCAGTGGAAGCTTTGACACCCTTAAGACCCTGAGATATGGTTTCTGGGTCAGCAGCAGGGTTTTTGTATAGAAATTTATGGGAATCTGGGACCCTGTAGTATCTGTCTGGCTTAACAGGTGCAGGGGGAAGAGAGTCTGGACAGAGACCGGACTCTGAAAAATCATCTACAATGTCCAGAACAGGGGGAATAGCAAGGGGCCTGTGCTGAGGAAATAAAAGGAAATCTGAGCCTTTTCTTAGATTCTGAATAATCCTGGCTCTCCCAATTAAAGTGCTCCCTCATGGTATGCAGGGTTTCCCCAAAGGAGTAATCTTCAGGAGGAGAAGCTGAAGGAATAGATTCTTCAGCATCAGAATCCTCATAGGGAGGAAGCGAGTATTCCTGATCAGAGGAGGAATCAGAGGAAATGGAAACCTGATCTGAAGATTCATATTCTGTCTCTTGCCTAGGCCTCTTATCAGGAGGGGGATGGGAACCCCTGATCAAAGTAATAAGGTCTTAGGCCATTTTGAGCATCTGTTTTTTAGGCATGGAAGTCTGTCCTGGATAATGCTGTACTTGTTTCTTTGTCTTTAGAGCTGCTTTAGTCTCTGGCTTTGAAGCTGAAGATGGCTTTACATATAACTGTGTAGGTCTGAAAACACCCTCAGAAGCCGATGCCTGCACAGCGGCTCCAGACACACCTGAAAGAATCGTTTCCGAAGATCCAATACCTTGAGTATCCAGAGACCCAGTGGGCTCGACGTGCGAGTCGGAAGCGGCTTGTGGCTCTGAGGTAGCGGGTGTCAGGGGCTGCAAAAGCACCTCACTGAGAACCGGCGAACTGACTACTAGCTTAGCGGAAGCCTCATCGTTGGTCTTGGACCTCGGATGCCTGTCCTTGTCTTTATCCTTGCGTTTTTTATAAACTCCAGTCTTCGGGTGTTCCGCCGGCATTGTATAATTGAATCTTCGGCCGAAATAATGAAAGGCAAAATCGTACCGACACTTAAGTGCGTTGGTTAAATCTAGCACAAAACCAACAACAAGCAACGTCGTGGTCAGGGCCTAGGCAAGGAATACAGCAAGAGTGAAAATCCTTATAAGGTATTTGCTTCCCACAAGAAATGCAATTAACTTTTTCGGACATCAGTCTGGAGCAAGAAAAAAGTTTCCCCAACGGGGTACATAGCTTTAATGAAAACGTCAGACCTGAAATTCGATTTCGAAAAACTCAGGAGTCGGCCGACCGGCACTTGCAAGCTGCTTTTGCTTCAGGCACCGCGCGGCAAGAAAGACAGAAGAAAATGGCGTCGGCTGCATCTTTTATACCCCTGGCGCACTGACGTCAGGGAAGAGGAAACAGCAACCGACGCCGGACCAAGACTTTGGAATTCAGGTTGACTGCGGGTAGCCTGCCAGCAGGATAACCCAAGTGTAATGAAACACGATGAACATCGGAGAGATCAAGTAATTAGCCAGGCTGCCAGGTTCAGGGTTTGAAGCTGTGGGTGCAGAATCTGGCCCTCCTGCTGGGACAGCAGGGCAGGGGTCTGAGGCAGGTGCCATGGTGCCAGCAGTGACAGTGCACAAGAGGGGGTATATACCAGTGTTGGCGTGGCCAGTCTGGTTAAATCAGAATTCTCCTTGGTTTGTCCGGTTTGATCTTTAGTAGTACCTTGGAGAGGAGAGGCAGAGTGGGGAAGGCATAAACTGATTTTCCAGGTGAAGGACAGGGCATCCACTTTCCAAGCTTGTTTGTGGGGAGTCCTTGTGCAGAATTTGTGCAAGTGGTAGTTCTGGGGGGAGGCAAACATGTCCATCTCTGGGCTCCCCCATTTGTTTCTCAACATGTTGAATATCTTTGGATCCAATTTCCACTTGTGTGGGTCCATGAGATTTCTGCTTATTTCGTCTGCCAGTGTACTTAGCTTTCCTGGCAGGAATTGAGCCTGTAGATGCACTTGGTAGCTCAAGGCTGTGTTCCACAGAGCAATGGCTAGTCTGTAAAGAGGGTATGAGTGGGTTCCCCCTGCTTGTTTATGTACCACATAGTGGTGTTGTCCGTCTTTACCATTAATTGTCCTGGAAGAATGCGATCCTTGAAGTCTGTCAGAGCATTCTGTACAGCTAACATTTCTTTTTGATTGATATGCAGGTGCATTTGACTTGGGTTCCATTTGCCCTGAATGCACTTCCCTGCCAAGTGAGCCCCCCCCCATGCATAGTCTGATACGTCTGTTGTCAAGGGTTGGGTGGCAGGGGGTAGAGTGAATGGCAGTCCCTTGTTTTGGGGGCAAGCCTCTGCCTACCAAAGGAACTATCTATAGACAAGGTATGATAGGAATCATTGATTCTAGATCCTGAGAAAGTTGACACTATAGGCTTTTTAGATACCACTGTAGTTTCCTCGTATGCAGTCTTGCTTATGGAATTAGGAGAATGCAGGAGGAAATGACCCCAGGGCTTGCAGTATTTTCCTTGCAGATAGGTGGGTCCTTGTGGCCAGTAGTTTGAAGTAGGTTGTTAAATGAACTTATTTCACAAGCGTGAGGTAGGCAAATCTGGGAAGTTGTATTCAAGCTTGCTCCCAGGAATACAATTTGTTAGCAGGGTATAAGATGTGATTTCTGTTTGTTTATGGTGTACCCCAGAGAAGTTAGCAATTTCTTTACAAACGCCAGATGATTTAATAGTATGTCCTGGCTTTCTGCTTGAATTAGACAATCATCCAGGTATGGGTATATTTGAATATTTCTTTGCCTGCAAAATGCAATGACTGGAGCTAGGCACTTTGTGAATGCCCTGGGTGCAGTAGCTAAGCCAAAGGGCAATGCAGAAAACTGACAGTGCATGTAGCCTGCTTGGAAGCCCAAGTGTCTTCTGCAAGACTCCGTTATTGGGATGTGCATGTAGGCTTCCGTTAAATCTAGTGTTGCCAACCAGGCATCTTTGCCTAGCATAGGAAGCAGGTGATGAAGGGTTAGCATCCTGAATTTTGGGATCACTAAAAATTGTATAGGATAGACGGGTCCAGGATAGGACACCAGGAGAAGTCTTGAGTAGAGACCTTGTCCCCTTTCTTCTTCTGGGACAGGATGAATAGCCGTGATGCTTGAGAGACAGAACTTGCTTCTGAGCCTCTGCCCACTGATTTCGGGGTAGATATGGCCAACGTTTTGGGGTTGGTAAAGAGTGGAAGTGGAATCTGTATCCTTGGGAAACTATTTAAAACACATTTGTCCTAGGTAATGAGTTCCCAATTTTTTGTCTGCAGGGCAATCTTTCCCCCTAAAGGAACAGTTAGTTATGCAGCGCTTGGAAGTTTTAAAGTTAAGTCACTGAGAAAGTTTACCATGGGGGGAGTCTTACTACTCCCTGCTTTGGAAGTGGGAGCCCCCCACTGCTTAAGTCATGAGAGTACCTTGGGACTGAAGTCTGGGTCTTCTGCTGGTTCTGGTCTTGGACTGAGAAGGCCTGGAAGAGGCATGAAAGGACCAATTCTTAGAGGGCCAATGCCTACTAATTCTGGGGGGGGGGGGGGCTATACTTGCAGGAAATCTTTAACATTTTGCATAGATTTAGCTTTTTCCTCCATCTTAAGTACTTCTGCTTTGTTGCCAAACAGGCGGTATTGGTTTAAGAGAGCATCCAGGAAGTTAGCTTTAACATGATCTGGCAAAGTTTGCCCCTTAAGCCAAGCATGCCTTCTAAGTACAGACCCAGTGAGAGCAGCCCGGCAAGATGCTTCTAATGAATCAAAACCACATTGCAAAGTATGTTTTCCAATTTGTTCAGCAGAATGCATTAAATCCTGTAAATCTTTATTTTCTGCATAGTCAGGAATCAACATCATTTTCTGTTTAAACAATCCAATAATATGCTGCTGATACTTTAACATATGAAACTGGCAGTTTAATGCCCTAAAGTTTGCATACGTCCATACCTTCTTACCCCATCTATCCAGCGCCCTGGAGTCTCTATCAGAGGGGGTAGGATTTTTGGCAGTAGTAGCCTTAATGCCCTTGGGTCCCTGTGAAATGGTCTCAGGATCTGCAATAGGATTTTTTAAAGAGGAACTTGTGAGAGTCATGGACCCTGTAATACCTATCAGGTTTTCTGGGAGCTGGAAGTGAAGAGTCAGGGGCCAAACTAGATTCCGAGACGGCATCATCAACTATGTCCCATACAGGAGGGATAGCTAAAGGCCTGTGTTGGGGCAGGAGTAAGAAATCCTTAAGCCTCTTTTTGGAGTCAGAGTAATCCTGGCTTTCCCAGCGAAAATGTTCCCTAAGAGTATGTAAGGTTTCACCACAAGAGAAATCCTCTGGAGGGGAAGCAGAGGGGAATGGAGTCCTCTGCATCAGAGTCCTCATAGGTAGATAAGGGTAAATCCTGGTCATCAGAGGAAACAGAAATTTTAGAGTCCTGATCAGAATCATAAGGAAAATCAGTCCTAGGTCGGGTGGCTTCCCCTGATTAGAGTAATAAGGTCTTCAGCCATTCTTACTTGTTTTTAGGCATGTTGGCCTGACCATGCGGTCTGGGCATCGGTTTTCTAGGAATGGATCGAGTTTTAGGCCTTGAAGAAGAAGATGGCGTCGGTTTAATATCCAAGTCAAAAGCCGGTGCCTACACAGCGGCTCCGGACCCATCTAAGGTAGAGACATCCGCAGGTTCCACAGTTGAAGCATCTCGTGGCATACCGGACTCCGAATGGGTCTCAGTAGAGGCCTGCGAATCTGAAGCAGCATGTATCAGGGACTGTGAATGCGTCTCACTGAGTACCGGCGAACTGACGACTAGCTTAAGAGAAGTGTCGTCGGCAGCTTTGGACCTATGCGGTCTGTCTCTGTTTTTATCTTTGCATTTTTTTGGAATGTCGGTAGTCGGGTGGCGTACTGAAGCCATTTCTGGATAATTGAACCGAACACCAAAATATTTAGAAGCGCAAATAAACTGACAACTAATAGTTCGAGGTTTGAATAAGGCACAAAACAGAGAGCGAGGTACGTTGTGGTCTGGGCCGAAGCAAGGAATGCAGTATGAATGAAAATCTTATGAGGTATTTGCTTTCCACAAGAAATACAACTGTTAACTTTTACTGACATCGGTTTAGAGCAAGAAAAAGATTCCCCAACAGGGTACTTAGCTTAATTGAAGAAGGTTATGAAACTCTAAAACGAACATTTCAAGAGTCGGCCGACCGGCACTTGCAAACTGCTTCTGCTTCGGGCACTGCACGTTAAGAAAGACTGATGTAATGGCATCGGCTGCATGCTTTATACTCCTGACTACCTGACATCATGGAAGATGAGACAGCAGCCAACACAGGACCCAAGACTTAGACAACCAAGCCGACTGAGGGTTACTGCAAGCAGATAACTCAAATGTGATGACTGCAACAGTGAAACATGAAGATCATCTCCACCAGTAGAAAGTAAATACCAAAAATCCCTGTAATGAGTGAGGAAGAGAGAGAGTGAGATGCAAGGGGGTGGAGGGTGAGAAACCAGGACTGCAACAGTGAATACACTCTAACATCTTCATTTATTGTCAAGTGTACACAACTGTATTATGTTCTTCGTGTTTCACTGTTGCAGTCATCACACTTGGGTTTATTGCCAAAGCTGAAGTAAAGGGTGGAGGCAGTCAAGAGGAGTTGGGGCTGGCTAGTATGTCCCGCAAGACTGCGGTTACAAAGCCTGCCCTGGATTTGGAAGATAAGCAGGTGGTAATGCTTGGTGAAGGTATGAACAGAACTCCATGTTGCAGCTTCAAAGATGTCCCTGGTAGGGTCCCCTCTGAGAAAAACTGCAGAGGTGGAGGTTGCCCTTGCGGAATGTGTCCTGACCTACTGAGGGGGTGGTTCCCATAATGTTTGCAACAGAAATGGATACAGTGTGTTATCCATTTGGAGATGGTTTATTTGGATATAGACTTGCCCTCTGCCCCTGCTGCAAAGCTGACTAGTAAAGTACAGTTTTGTACCTACCATAAATGTAGATAGGAATGCATCTGCAGTCCTTACAAATGGGTTGTCCTGTCGTCAGGCAGCCCTTCGGTCGGCCGGATTCCAAAGTCTGGGTCTGGCCTCGGCTGGTGTCGCACTTCACCCGACGTCATAGCTGCAGTTCTTCGGGTATAAAGGCATCAGCCGATGCCATTTTCCTCAGTGTTTCTTGCCCCAGATGCCAGGTGCCCTCTTGGAAGGCTAAATTTGGATAAATGCCAATGATTCCAAATAGTAGAGAGCAAACACAAAAAATAAGCATGTATGTACATATATACAAACAAATACACCATAATAGATTCCCCAGCTAGCTATAAGATGGGCAAATACCCTAGGAGCACCACAGAGGGAAGGCGGGTGGTAATCCTGACTGCAGATGCATTCCTATCGGACATCTACATTTATGGTAGGTACAAAACTGTACTATGTCCTTCAAGGATGCATCTGCAGTCCTTACAAATGGGTAGAATACCATAGCCAAACTGGGGAGGTGGAAAAATAAAGTTATGGTGTAGTTAGGATCCCTTGCAAAACAGCAGTGGCAAAACCTGCTCGGGATCTAGAGTATAAAGGTAAATTATAATGCTTGGCAAATGTATGCACGAAGCTCCAAGTAGCAGCCTCTAAAATGTCCTTGGTAGCCACTCCTCGTAAGAAGGCTGTGGTAGTGGCTGTAGCCCTTGTAGAGTGAGGCCTGATGTTCTCTGGAGTTTTCTTTCCATGGTAGGAGTAACAAAATCTAATGCAATTTCCTATCCACTTGGAGATTGTCTGTTTTGAAATTTCTTTTCCTTCCCTTCCTGTTGCATATGCTACCAGTAGCTGGTCAGTTTTTCTATTGCCCTTGGTCCTGTCCAGGTAGTAGCGTAATTGCCTATGTACACCCAAGGTGTGCAGCAGTCTTTCTCCCCTGTTCTGTGGGTTGGGGAAGAATGTAGGTAGGTGGGTAGCCTGATTTAAAGAAACTCTGGAGACCACCTTAGGCATAAAGGAAGGATTTGTTCTCATGGACACTCTATCTTGATGGAAGATCAGGAAGGGTTGTACTGCCATTAATGCCTGAAGTTCAGAGACCCTTCTTGCTGAAGTGATTGCCAGCAAGAAGGCAGTCTTCCATGATAAGTATTGTAAATTTGCTGTTGCTGCTGGTTCGAAAGGAGGAGGTGTCAATTTTTCTAGCACAAAGTTCAAGTCCCATGCTGGTAATGGTGGCTTCCTAGGAGGCTTTACATTTTTAATTCCTCTCAGAAACTGTCTGAGCAGAGGATGTGAGAAGACAGGAGGATCCAAGTCGTATTCTGCTGAAATAGCTGATGCATGAATCTTGATGGAGGAATAGGACAGGCCTGTGTGGAAGAGCTCTGCCAAGTATTCCAGGATGTTGGCTATGTTTACCAGTGACACATCTTCTCCTTTTGCAGTACTCCAAATGAGATATCTTTTCCATTTTGCTGAATAATTTTTTCTTGTTGAGGGTCTGCGAACCTCAAGGATAATGTCTTTAACCCTTTGGGATAAATTAGGGTTAATTGGTCTTATGCAGTGTTCCAGGCAGTCAGCTGCAGAGTTTTCAGGTTTGGATGCAGATTGTTGTAGTTGTTCTGTGTTAACAGCAAGGGAACCAGGAGTAGTGGCCATATTTGTTCCCGAGACATGCTCCTCAGTAATGGGTACCAATGTTGCCTTGGCCAGTCTGGAGCTATCAGAATGATCCTTGGACGGTCCTCTTTGATCTTCAGTAGCACCTTGTGCATCAAAGGAAGCGGTGGGAATGCATATGCTGTCAGGTTTTTCCAACTGAAGGATAAGGAGTCCACCTTCCAAGCTAGTGGGTGGTACGTCCTCGTGCAGAATTTCTTTAGCTGGTGATTGCGTGGGGATGCAAATAAGTCTATTTCTGGAAGTCCCCATTTTCTTGTTATGATTTTGAAGATGTCCGGATGCAGCATCCATTCGTGGGCATCCGTGGTAGTCCTGCTTAATATGTCTGCTAGAATGTTTTCTTTTCCTGGTACAAAAACTGCTTTTAACTGAATGTTGTAGCTCAGGGCCACATTCCAGAGGTCCAGTGCCATCCGGCAAAGATGATACGAATGTGTGCCTCCCTGTTTGTTGATGTACCACGTAACTGTGGTGTTGTGTGTCCTTATCATCAATAGACCTTGTTGGAGAAATGGTCTGAATGCCTGAATTGCCAGTTTTACTGCCAGCAATTCCTTTAGATTTATGTGTAGGTGCAGCTGGTCTTGAGTCCATAAGCCTTGTATGCACTTGTCCAGCATGTGTGCCCCCCAACCGAGGTCTGAGGCGTCCGTCGTGATGGTCTGGCTTGGCTGAGTACTGTGGAAGGGCAATCCTGTGTTTGATTGACAAGCCTGAGCCCACCATAGGAATTCTTGCTTCAGGCATGGAATAATTGGAATCTGGGTTTCTAAGCTGTGCTTGTGTTGAGACCATAAATTCCTTAGGTACCACTGTAGTTTTCTCATATGCAGTCTGGCATGAGGAACCGCAGGATGCCATGAAGCCCAAGGCTTGCAGTACTTTTCTTGCTGTCAGATGGTTCTGCTTTGTTAATGCCAAGAAGTAGAGAGGCAGCTGCTGCTGTTTTTCTACTGTTAGGAATGCCATTTGCTTTGATGTGTCCAACTCTGCACCCAAAAAGGTTATTCTCTGGTATCGTATCAGTCTTGACTTTTTTATATTGACTGTGTATCCCAGGGCTTGTAGCAAGTAAATGACCCTTTGTAAGTCTTCTGCTAGCTTGTTTTTGTTGTCCGCTTGTATCAGGCAGTCGTCCAGGTAGGGGTAGATTTGGATTCCCTGAAGCCTGCAATGAGCAATTACTGATGCCAGGCATTTCGTGAACACTCTGGGCGCAGTAGATAAGCCAAAGGGCAATGCTGAGAATTGATAATGCTCTGATCCTGCAAGAAATCTGAGGTATCTTCTGCAATTTGGTCGTATGGGGACGTGCAGGTATGCCTCCTTGAGATCTAGAGTTACCAGCCAAGACTCCTTGCCCAGCATGGGAAGAAGCTGCTGTAGTGTCAGCATTTTGAATTTTGGAACAATGAGGAATGTGTTTAAAGCGGACAGGTCGAGAATAGGTCTCCATTTGCTCTCTTTTCTTGGTACCAGGAAGAGTCTAGAGTAAAATCCTTTTCCTTGCTCCATAGATGGCACCTTTTCCACAGCTCTCATCTTTAATAATTGGGATATTTGTTTTAGAGCTTCTGCCTTTTGATTGGGAGGTAGGTTTGGCATTCCTCTCTTCCCTGGTAGAGTATGGAAGTGAAACCTGTAGCCTTGGTCTATTGTCTGTAAAATCCACTTGTCTCTTGTGATGTAATGCCAGTTTATTGAAAATAAGGCTAGCTTCCTGCCTAAAGGTGCTTCTAGTTGCTCCCTGGTGGGTGGTGCCAGAGCCAAGTCACTGTGATTGTCCTGTAGTTGTGGTGGTGGCTGTGTCCGTGGCTGTACCTCGCTGGTTGTTACTCTGCCACTGGCGTCCCCTGTAGGCACCCCTGGATTGGTTTCTGCCTCTTGAACGCCTATTCCTGCCCCTCTGAGCTCTGGATGAGTCTGGAAAGGACCAATTCTTGGAGGGCCAATTCCTGCTAAACCTTGGCGGTTGGACCTGTAAGAAATCTTTTACTGTTTGGACAGATTTTGCCTTCTCTTCCATCTTCTTCAGCACCTGTTGTGCAGGAGAGCCAAACAAATTGATCTTATCCATAGGAGCATCTAATAGTTTGGACTTGACATGGTCTGGTAAGGCCTGCTCTTTTAACCATGCATGCCTTCTGATAACTGTGCCAGTCATGGCTGATCTAAAGGAAGCCTCCAGTGCATCATAGCTGCATTTTAAGGAATGGTTACTGACTTGCTGAATGTTATGTACCATTTCCTGAACAGATTTTTGTCTAATGATTCATCAGAGGACAGTTTTTTGGTTAACTGGTCTAGCATAAATTCTTGATACTGGATCATGTGAAATTGACAGTTCAAGGCCCTAGCTGAAAGAGTAGCAGAAGTGTAAACTTTTTTACCCCATCTCTAAGGATCTGGATTCCCTTTCTGAGGGGAGGGGGTTCCTAGCAGAAGTAGCTGCTACAGCCTTGGGTCCTTGGGAGATAGTCTCGGGATCTGCAAAAGGAACCTTATACAAATGGTAATGTGTCCGGGACCCTGTAGTATCTATCAGGCTTAGCAGGGGCCGGAGGTAGAGAATCAGGAGCAGTACAAGCATCATTAAATGCATCATCTACAACAGAAAGAACTGGAGGAATGGCTAAAGGCCTATGTTGTGGTAAATGCAGAAAGGTTCTAAGCCTTTTTCTGGAGTCTGAAAAATCCTGGCCCTGCCACTGAAATTGTTCCCTCATAGCATGCAAGGTTTCCCCAAAGGAAAATTCCTCTGGCGGAGAGGCAGAAGGGATGAACTCTTCAGCATCAGAGTCTTCATAAGGGGAGAAAGGAGCCTCTGGAGGGTCGGAATCATCTGAATCATCAGAGGAATCATCTGTAGAAAGTGGCTGAGGGGGCTCTGCTCTAGGCCTCTTCTCTGGAGGTGGCTGAGAGGCCCTGTCTGGTTGAGGTTGGGATCCCTGGATTAAAGAAATGAGATCCTCTGCTAAACTAAGCATTTGAGAACTAGAGCTGGGCCTGTGAGTGGGGGTCTTAGCAGGCACAGTCTTAGTAGCTTTAGCTGCTTTAGCCCTGGCAAAGGCCTTAATGGACATGGCTGCAGGAGGCCTAGCAGCTCCACGTGCAGGCGTTGAAATATCCAAGGGAATAGTGTCATTTAATTCCTGAGAAACTGCAACAGCAGGTGGGATTTCCGAAGCCGATTCCACCAGGCTGGAAGAGGCCTCGGTAGAAGGTAAGTTTTCAGCTGAAGGAAGAACCGCTTGCTCAGTCTCAGCCGAAACAGAGACACTCGCGGTTGGCTTAACCGCGGTTTCGGCCGAAGCCACGGACCGCGAGTGTCGGTCCTTTTCCTTGCGCTTTTTAGACATTTGCATAGTCGGAGGATCCGATGGCATAATATAAGCAAAATCGGAGCCGAAAAACTCCTCAGCAAATTCAGACCGACG
This sequence comes from Protopterus annectens, assembly GCF_019279795.1. Classification (NCBI taxonomy): domain Eukaryota; kingdom Metazoa; phylum Chordata; order Ceratodontiformes; family Protopteridae; genus Protopterus; species Protopterus annectens. Next base: position 257,200,888 of record NC_056749.1, read on the forward strand.
TCTAAGCATCCGCCGGTTAAAAGAAGCACAGGTTAGGCAAGCTGCTACGTCGTGGTCTGGGCCTAAACAGGGTAAGCAGTAAGAGTGGAAATCTTTATGAGGTATTTGTTTCCCACAAGTTAAACAGTTATTCACTATTTCTGACATCGACTGAGGCAAGAAAGAGTCCCCAACGGGGTACTTAGCTTTTTAGAAGTCTTCGTAGTCGTATTCGGTAGTAGTAATCTCTGGTTCTGACCGACCGGCACTTGCGAACAGCTTCTGCTTGGCCACGCGGCAAGAAAGACTGAGGAAAATGGCATCGGCTGATGCCTTTATACCCGAAGAACTGCAGCTATGACGTAGGGTGAAGTGCGACACCAGCCGAGGCCAGACCCAGACTTTGGAATCCGGCCGACCGAAGGGCTGCCTGACGACAGGACAACCCATTTGTAAGGACTGAAGATGCATCCTTGAAGGAAAATCTGGTCAGATTCCCTGAAGGGCTTAGTCCTATCCAGGTAGAATCTGAGCTGTCTGTGCACATCTAAAGAGTGCAGGATCCTTTCCCCCTTATTTTGAGGCTTAGGGAAAAAGGTGGGCAAATGAACAGATTGGTTGAGAGCCACACTGGACACCACTTTAGGCATGAAAGTTGGGTTAGTCCTGATGGAGACCCTGTCAGCATGAAAAATGATGAAGGGTTCCACAGACATGAGTGCTTGTAGCTCAGACACTCTTCTAGCTGAAGTGATGGCCAGAAGCAAGGTTGTTTTCCAAGAGAGGAATTTTAACTCTGCTGAAGCTGCATGCTCAAAGGGGGTAGCGTGAGCTTTTCCAACACAAAGTTAAGGTCCCAAGCTAGGGTAGGAGCTCTTCTGTGTGGCCTTAAGTTGTTAGCCCCTCTTAGGAACTGTTTAATGAGAGAGTGAGAAAAGAGAGCTGACTTTGTGCTGTAAGGAGCAGAGATGGCAGAGGCATGAATTTTAATAGAAGAGAAGGATAGGCCCCTGTGGAGTAGGTCTGCTAGATAATCCAGGATGACAGGTAGGGAGAGCTGAGCTGGTTCAGCTCCTTTAGCCTGGATCCAGGTTCAATACCTTTTCCACTTGTCACATAGGATTTTCTAGTGCTGGGATTTTCTAGTGCTGGGATGTCTGGCCTCATGTATAACATCCCTGACTTGCTTGCTTGCTTAGGCTGGCCACTGGAGGAGAGGTCAGGGAATAAGCCAGGCTGCCAGGTTCAGGGTCTGCATTCGTGGATGCAAGAATTCTCCATTCTGCTGGGTCAGTAGAGTTGAGATCTGAGGGAAGTGCCATGGAGGCCGTGGTGACAGACTGCGCAGCAGTGGGTACCAGTGTGGGCGTGGCCAGTCTGGAGCAATCAGGATTGCTCTTGGTTTTTCCTCCCTTACTTAAGAGTAGTACCCTTGTAAGTAGAGGTAGAGGGGGAAATGCATAGATCGAGAGGTTTACCCATTGGAAGAATAGGGCATCCATTTTCCAGGCCTTGCTGTGAGGTTCCCTGGTGAAGGATTTGCTGAGCTGGTTGGATGTTGTGGGAGGCAAATAGGTCCACCTTCGGGGTACCCCATTTATAGGTTACAAGGCTGAAGGTGCTGCAGTTTAATTGCCACTCGTGTAAGTACTGTGCTAGCAGGTGAATTTGCATAGCTGAAGCAGTGTGCCAAAGGTCATAGCTAGCCTGCACAGTGTATAAGAGTGAGTTCCTCCCTGCTTGTTGATGTACCACATCACTGTGGTGTTGTCTGTTTTGATTAGCAGAGGCTCCGGAGAGAGTACGGGTCTGAAAGCTGTCAGAGCGTGCTGGACACCTAGTATCTCTTTCTGGTTGATGTGCAGACGAATTTGATTTGGGCTCCAGTGGCCCTAAATGCACCTGCCGTCCAGGTGTGCACCCCAGGCATAGTCTGATGGGGCTGTGATTACGGTCTGGATGGCGTGGGGTTGTGAAAAGGGAAGCCCCTTCTTGTGGTTGCATGCTGTTGCTCACCCAAGAAAATCTTTCCTTAAACAAAGTATCATAGGTATGACAGTTTCCATGTCCTGAGTGTGTTGACACCAAAGTCTTTAAGTACCACGGATGTTTCCTCATATGCAGTCTGGCATATGGTACTAGTAGAATGCAGGAAGCCATGAACCCCAGAGCTTGCAGGATTTTCCTTGTGGATAAGTGGATTCTGGTGGCTAGTTGAAAGAACTAGCCTATCAGACAGGCTTGTTTTTCTGGAGTAAGGAATGCCATCTGGGAAGCTGTGTCCAGGCTTGCTCCAGGAATACAATTTTATGAGTGGGGGACTTGTTTGGTTTTTCGTTTATAGTGCACCCCAGTGAGGTCAGTAGGTCCTTTACAAAGGTCAGGTGCTGTAACAGCTTTTCCTGACTGTCTACCTGAATCAGAGGGGTAAATTTGAATATTTCTGTGTCTGTAAAACGCAATACCCGGGGCCAGGCATTTTGTGAAAAAACTGGGAGCAGTGGCTAAGCCAAATTGAAGCCCAGATGACTAAAAGTGCACAGATCATGCCCTAAAACATAGATATTTTCTGCAAGAATCCCTGATTGGGATGTGCAGATAGGCCTATTTTAAATCTAGGGTGGCTAACCAAGCATCTCTGGATAGGATAGGAAAGAAGCTGCTGGAGGGTGAGCATTTTGAATTTTGTTATCACCAGGAAGGTGTTTAGAATTGATAGATCTAGGATAAGGCACTAGGGTGCCTTCTTTTCTAGGTACCAGAAAAAGTCTGGAATAGAAACCTTGGCCTATCTGGTCGCAGGAACAGGCTGTATTGCCCTCATGGAGAGCAGGGAATCAACTTGGTTTTGGGCCTCTGCCCACTGGTTTGGAGGAAGATCTGGGAACCCTTTTGGGGTTGGCAGTGTGTGGAAATAAAATTTGTACCCCTGGGACACTATGTTGAGGACCCATCAGTCATTGATGAAGGCCCAGTTTTTTGCATGGGAGGCAGGTTTTCCTTCTAGGGGCACAAACAGGTGGCCAGAGGTAAGGGGTGGAGTTGAAAAGTCGTTATGAGTTCTTTCCATAAGAGGGTGGCTTAGCACTCCCTGTTTTTGAAGTGGAGGTACTCCATTGCTTACATCTCTGCATTCCCTGGGACTGCTGTCGGGGGCTACTTCCCCTAGGGGTCTAGTCTGACAAGTCCTTGAGGGGGCTGGAAAGGACAAGTGTTTGGAGGGGCCATGCCTACTGAATCTCGGTGGCTGGACTTGCAAAAAGTCTGTAAGCACAGATTTAGCTTTTTCTTCCATCTTTTTTAAAACCTCTTCTGCCTAGGTGCCAAACAAATGGTCTTTGTTCAATACTGCGTCCAATAATTTTGAATTGACATGGTCTGGCAAGGTCTTCTTCTTAAGCCAAGCATGCCTTCTAAGTACAGAACCTGTGACTGCTACCCTGCAGGATGTTTCTAGGGTATCAAAACCACACTGCAAGGTGTGCTTAGTAACTTGGTTTGCAGAATGCATAAGCTCCTGCAATTATTTACTTTCTGCACAAGCTGGAAATGTAGATAATTTTTCTTTAAGGAGTTCAACAACATGTTGCTGGTATTTCAACATGTGGAACTGACAATTTAGTGCTCTAATGGCTAGAGTTGCACAGGTGTATACTTTTGTTACCCCATCTGTCTAAAGCTCGGGAATCCCTGTCTGAAGGGGTGGGATTCTTACCTGTGGCTTCTTTTACTCATTTAGATCCTTGGAAGATGACCTCTGGGTCAGCAGGCGGAATAATGAAAAGAAATTTGAGAGTGTGAGGGGACTCAAATACCTGTCAGGTTTCCTGGGAGCAGGTGGTAGGGTGTCAGGAGTTGAACTGGATTCCATGAAAACATCAATCACAACACATCCAGGACAGGAGGAACAGCTAAGGGTCTGTGCAGTGGTATATCTAAAAATTCCCTGAGTCTCTTTTTGGACAGAGTATAATCCTGACATTCCCAGTGGAAATGCGCTCTCAAAGTATGCAGGGTTTCACCAAAAGAAAAATCCTCTGGAGGAGAGGCAGAAGGAATGGATTCCTCTGTATTTGAAAACTCATAAGCAGACAAGGGCATGTCTTCATATTCAGAAACCTCAGAGTCAGACTAGTGGTCAGATAAAGCTACTGGGGACAAGTCTCTTTCTTTCAGAATGGGTAGGCTGGCTTCCCCTAATAAGCATAAGGTCTTCCGCCATTTTAAGCATTTGAGATTGAAGCAAGTGCTTGAGCTTGGGTCGTCGTTTGTTTAGGCGTAGTTCGTACCATGGGCCTTAGAAACTCGGTAGTTATAGAAAGAACTAAAGACACGAAAGAAGTTGTCGGTTTGTGTCAAATATCGGTAGTGCGAAGAACTTCCACGGAAGCCGGTGCCTGCTCTGCAGCTCCGGACCCATCCAAGGTACAGACATCTGCAGGATGCTTAAAGAAGAGTCTCGCGGCATACTGGACTCCGAACGGGTCTTGGTAGATGCCTGCGAATATCTAGAAGTAGGCATCAGGGGCTGCAAAAGCACCTCACTGACTACCAGCGAACTGGCAACTAGCTTAACTTAGAAGTTGTCGGCTGTTTTGGACCTGCACAGTCTGTCTCCGTCTTTAGCCTTACGTTTTTTCAGATCGGTAGTCGGATGGTTTACCAAAGCCATTTCAGAATACGGAGATTGAGGGGGAAAGTACTAAGCTACTTTAAGGGCCTGACGACATACAGTTCTGGCATTGAACAAAGCACAAAACGGACAGCGAAGGACGTTGTGGTCTGGGCCTAAACAGATGACGCAGTAAGAATGGAAATCTCGGTTCGGTGTGGTATTTGCTTTCCACAAGCGAGACAATTGTTAATTTTTTCTGATATCGGTTAGAGCACGAAAAAAGGATCCCCAACGAGGTACTTGGCTTTAGAAGACCAACTTTAATTTCAGAAACAAACTCTGGTAGTGGCCGACTGGCACTCATGCAAACTGCTTCTGCTTCTCTGCAAGCAAGACTTATGTAATGGCGTCGGCTGCCTGATTTTATACCACTGATGTCCTGAAGTCAGTCCTGAATTGACAGCAACCAACGCAGAAATACTAAGCCTCTGGCATTCGGGCAGACTGAGGGCTACCCCTGGCAGGATAACCCTAATATGATGACTGCAACTGTGAAACACGAGGAACATCAAGCAGGTTTCCTAACAAAGCAAGTCTTAGCAGGGAAATTTCTATGAAATTTTGGAATTGGTGAAACTAATAGGCATTTCAAATCTTCGAGTTCCTTATCTTTTTCCTGCAGCAATTTAAACTTTTTAGGTGTTTTTCCAAACAGTGAGCAACTGTCAAGAAGGGCATCAAGCAATTTTGCCTTAATGTCATCAGGAAGTACCTATGAAGACGTAAACAGAAATGTCTTCTTAGAACTGAAGCAGAAGCTGATGCTCTGGCAACGGCATCCACTGCATTGTAACTACACTTCACAGTGTCTAGCTACCTGAGAGGAGGAGGCTTAAGAAAGAAAGGCCTAGAGAATTAGCCTCTGTACCTGGCAATGAGGAAAGAGCCTTGGTGACCTGAGTAAGCACGGCCAAAACATATCTAGACATGTTTGTCTGATAAGTGCCCCGATAGCCAAGGTGGAAAAGGTATATCTTTCTAAAATTTTACTTTCCTTATCAGAAAGGAGTAACTTGGTACAAGGAGATAAGAGTGAGGACTTATCTGAGGTAAAGGAAACCACAGCAGGATCAGTTGAAGGGCATTTAAAAAGAAATCTGCAATCCTCAGAGACCTTATAGAAATGATCACGTCTCTTTGGGGCAGGGGCTTGGGAGTCAGGGGTCTTAGATACAGCCTTTAAAACATCTGAAAAGGCAGGCAAGAACTGGAGAGACTGCTGAAGGTGCAGGAGCTTCAACATGTAGAAGCTCATGTCATCTCTTCTGTTATTCTGAAATTTGAGAGAAATCCCACTTAAAATAACTCTCTCATTTTATTAATAGTTTCCTCAAAGGAAAGCTTTTTCATGGGAGAATGCCCCCCATTAGACTCCTCCTCTGGGGAAGTACATTCCAGAGGAGGGGGAATTTGAGTTGAGTATGCCAAACAGCCTTCATCAGATGAAGACTCCTCAGAATCTGTGTCATGAATTTGAAGTTCTACAGGCTGTCCTGAAATAAGGATTTGGAGTCCATATGGCTGCACTGTAGAAGAGGCAAAGGTCAGGCCTGCTACAGGTTAAGGCAAAACCACAGGCCTCAAAGTCATCAGGGCATTAATAAGGTCCTGCAAAAAAAAGTACAGTTGTGTACACTTATCATAAAATGTAGATGTTCGAGTGTATTCACTGTTGCAGTCATTACATTTGGGTAATCTGCTGGCAGGATGCCCTCAGTCGGCCTGATTATCAAAGTCTTGGGTCCTACGTCGGTTGCTATCTCCTCTTCCATGACGTCAAGTCGTCAGGGTTATAAAGCATGCAGCAGATGCCATTTTCTTCAGTTTTTCTTGCCCCAGATGTCAGGTGCCCCCCAAATGGGGGGCAAATATATATATATATATATATATATATATATATATATATATATATATATATATATACACATATATATATATATATATATATATATATAAATGCAATTGTAACAACATAAACTTTTAGTTATGTACTTACCATAACTTTAGATGTATGGGATCCATCTCGCCTACATTCTGTACTGATGGGTTGAGCGATCCGAGCCGATCCACCGCACGCTATACTATAGAACGAAGTCTCTTATTGGCTGAGCTATCCCACATCCCAGGATGCACCACAACTGCTTCCCCAGATCTTGTTTGTCCGCACACATGCACACATAGACTGTTGATATAATATTGCCAGGTGTTTCAAGATGAAACAGCTGAACTCGAACCGTCCGGTCTCTTCTAATCTCCAAGGCAGGGGGAAGGAGGGTGGGTTATTAGGAATGTAGGCGAGATGGATCCCATACATCTAAAGTTATGGTAAGTACATAACTAAAAGATGTAATGTGATCCTATCTCGCCTACATTCTGTAACTGATGGGACAGCGTCCCTAGCACCTGATTCCTGGGTGGCTCACTGGAAAACACTCCTGAGAACTGTGGAACCGAAGGAAGCTCGCCCCCGAGATGCCACGTCCAATTTGTAATGAGAAATGAAGTTGTGAGGAGAAGACCACGTAGCCACAGCACAAATGTCACTAATGGCAAGCTTAGAATGAAAGGCTGCTGAAGTAGCCATAGCCCTGGTAGAATGAGCTTTCACTATAGTTGTAAGTTCTTTATTAGAAATAAAGTAAGTATGACTGATACAGTCTCTGATCCACTTGGCAATAGTGACTTTCGTGATGGCTTTGCCCAATTTATTGTCCGAAAAGGACACAAACAACTGATCTGTTTTCCGTGTTTGGTGCATCCTATCCAAATAGAAGCACAATTGTCTGTGAACATCCAAGGTGTGAAAGATGTATTCCGCTCTGCTTGAGTACTCTGGGAAGAAAACTGGAAGTTCCACTGACTGTTGCAGACAAAAACTAGAACAAACCTTAGGAACAAAGGAAGGATTTGGTCTGAAGGATACTCTATCCTTGTGAAAAACCAGGTATGGTGGTTTGACACACAGGGCTTGAAGTTCCGAAACTCTTCTGGCTGATGTAATTGCAACTAATAAAGCAGTCTTCCAAGAAAGAAATTTCAAGTCACAAGTTGCTGCCGGTTCAAAGGGGGAAGAGGTCAAAGCACCTAACACCACATTAAGGTCCCACGGTGGAGCGGGATGAGATATCGGGGGCCGTAGCAGCCCAGCACCTTTCATGAAGGCTTTACACAACTTCTTGCTCATCAAAGGTGGTTGTATGCTCTCATGAAAATTGGAAATAGCTGCCAATTGAACCTTGATGGTAGAGACCGAAGAACCTTGATTGAACAGAGAAGCTAAGAATTTCAGAACCTCTGACACCGGGACAGTTATGGGAACTAATCCCCGGAGTTGGGCCCAAATAGCAAATCTCTTCCATTTGCTGTTATACATTTTCTTAGTAGAAGTCTTGTGGGCCGAGGACAAGATATGTACGACTTCCGGGTCCAAAGTATGGTTCCTGACTATGGTCGGAAGAGGAGGAGCCAAGCTGTTAACCTCAACGAGTGGAGGGACTGATGAAGCTGTCCCGACTGATGGGTCAAGAGATCCGGAACTTGGTCCAGGAACCATGGACCGTCCAGTGCATATTTCCGAAGAAAGGGAAACCAGACTTGACGAGGCCAGTATGGGGCAACTAAAATCATTTTGCTCTCCAAGCGAATCGCCTTCTGGATCACCTTGGGAAGAAGGGGAACCGGTGGAAAGGCGTATAGCAGGCCGGTGGGCCAAGCTTGGACTAGGGCGTCCTTGGGAATCTCTCCCGGAACTGGGGTGAGAGAGAAGAACTGTTGGCATTTCGTGTTGAGGGGGGTTGTGAAAAGGTCGCAACAAGGAGTTCCCCATCTTCTGAAAATCTGAGTTGCCACTCTGTCGTCCAGAGACCACTCGTGAGGGGAGAGAATAGTTCTGCTCAGTCTGTCTGCTATCACATTGGATCTCCCTGGAATGTGTGTTGCTACCAGAAAACGTTTGGTTGCAATCGCCCAATCCCATACTTTCATGACCTCTCTGCAAAGGGGGTAGGATCTGGTCCCTCCCTGCTTGTTCAGGTACCAGACTACTGACATGTTGTCGGACTGAATGGCAATCATGCCCGGGGGAAGGTAATCATGTAGCGCTTGCAGAGATAGAAGCACCGCCCTCATTTCTAGTATGTTGATGTGGAGGAGATTCTCGTCGGAATGCCACTTGCCTTGGACTGACCTGCCCAGGTAATGTCCCCCCCACCCCGTCTGGGAGGCGTCCGTAGTCAATGCGGCCACTGGAGGTGGTGGAATGAAGGGTCGCCTCTGATCCAGGTTGGAGGAAAGAAGCCACCAATGAAGGTCCTGTTTGCACGTCTCTGTGATCAGAATGAGGTGACAGAGGGAGATCCTGATAAGACCACTGGACTGACAGGAGCCACTGGAGAATCCTCATATGTAACCTTGCCAGCCAAGGGGACTAGGAGAATGGTGGCTGACATGGAACCTAACAGTTGTAGGACCATCCTGGCTGGGGCTCGGCGTTTGAGGAACAAGGCTCGAACTTGAGACTGTAATGTTTCTATCCTCTCTGTAGGAAGATAGACCCACATTTGCTTTGAGCCTATCTCTACTCCGATAAACCGTATGCGCTGAGATGGCAGCAACACAGACTTTGCCCAATTGAAGGTGATTCCTAGGGAGTTGCCTAGAGATATAGTGGCTGCTAGGTTTTGTAAGAGTAGACGCCTGGAGTTGGCAGTTAGGAGCCAGTGGTCTAGGTATGGAAACACCTGGAATCCTAGACTTCTCAGGTGAGCAGTCACGACTGCCAAACATTTGGAGAACACCCTGGGGGCTGTGGTGAGACCAAAGGGCAGTGCATGGAACTGGAAATGACCGTCTCCCAGGCTGAAGCGCAAGTGTCTCCTGGACGCCTGATCTATCAGGATGTGATAATAGGCGTCCTTGAGATCTATGGAGCACATCCAAACACCTTTCTCCAGCAGCGGGAGAATGGATTGCAAGGTGACCATCCGGAACTTGGACTTCTTGACTGATCGATTTAGCTTGCTGAGATCCAAAATGGGCCTCAAGTCCCCGGTCTTTTTTGGCACCAAAAAGAATCTTGAGTAAGTCCCTAATCCGGTCTGGCCTCAAGGGGACGGTTGGATGACTCCTTTTTGAAGCAGCTTTGAGATTTTGATGGCTGCAAGATCCCGTTGACTGGGTGGCGGGTCCGGGATTTTTCGGGATGGAGAGGGGGGTTGAGAAAAGGGAATGGTGTAACCTCTGGCGATGATTCGGAGCACCCATCGGTCCTGAGTGATATTCTCCTAGGCCATTAGGTGCTTCGAAAAACGACCCCCGACTGGCTCCAGAGCTGCACAGTCGGGCAATTCTTCAGGGATGCTGGAAGGTTGAGGAGCCACGAAAGGACTCGCGGTCTCCAGTGTTGTGGGGGGCCTCCGCCGCCTCTGGGACGGCGTCTTCCTGAAAAATTTCCCCCTCCTCTGCCTCTAGAAGGGGGATCGCCCTGCTGTGAGGAGTAAGTCTTTTGAGATTTACGGAACCACATTTTCCCCACTCTTCTAGCCTTGGGATAAGGCCTGAAGGGAGTGGAAAACTGTGCCCCTATGGCAGTCAAGTCTTACCCTCTTGTTCACAGCGAGTCAAGGTGTCCTTTACCTTGGGTCCAAACAGAGAGGACCCATCGAAGGGAGCGTCGGCAAAGGAAGACTTGAAGGCTTCCGCAAAATAACACAGGCGAAGCCAGGCTTGTCTCCGTAGAGCAACACCTGTTCCCGCAGCTCTACTCGACCCCTCGGCTGCATACGAAATGAACCTCATGGACGAGTTCGATAACGATGATAGGGTAAGCCAGCTGAGAACTAACCGTCTGGGCCAACTGCTCAGGTAGGTTACCAGAGAGGATATCTGAAAGTTCCTTGACCAGATCCCTCTGAAGTCTGGTGAAGTGCGTCAGATAATTCAGAGACCTTAAAGTAAAGGTTGCTGAAGTAAGGGTGCGCTTCCCGTACCGATCCATGCTCCTGGACTCTTTATTAGGAGGATGGACGGACGTAGATGCCTCTCTGCCACATCTTGTTGGGTAGCAGATGCCACCACCAGGGCATCTACAGCCACACCTTTGGAGAGAAAATCCTTTTCGGGGGGGCTGACAGAAATTTATTGGGGTGAGCTGGCACCGGTTCCACAGAATTCGGGTGCTCCCACACCCTTTGAGAGATCAAATTCAGAAGCTCATTGAAGGGCGGAGACACCCAGGAGGCGGAGGGCTGAGCCCCGAAGGCCTTGAGGAATACCGACTCCTCAGCGGAAGGGGGTATGGACTGCCAGTCGCCTCGTTGCTTCAGGATTTCCAAAATGTCCGCAAAGGAGACATCATCCGAGGACGACTTGGGGGACCCCTCCGCATCATCGAGGTCAGTGTCCGAGATGAGAGACTCATCAGGGGAGTCGACGTGCTTCCTCTTGCACTGTCTCTTCCTTGGGGGTTCCTCCGAAGACGCTTCGGAGGGACCTCCAGGAAGGGGGGGAACCCCCGATGGGGGTGACCTCAGGCCCCAGGGCTCCGCTGTCTTGAGACAGGGGGACTACAAAGGAACCAGTCTCCGTGCCAAGGGAAGGTGCCGGTGAGACGGTGGAGGTGGCCAAGGAAGATTTGGCCAAAGCACTCCTCATGGCTCTGAAGGCGGGACCCCCAGAGTCCTGGGAAGGTCTGATCCCCGAGGCCACAACAGTAGACGGCACTCCTGCAGCCGACGCACCGAGAGGGAGGCTCGGAACCAAAAACATTGGTCCCGAAGCGTCACCCCCGGGGCCGACCGAGGAGGTCTGTGTACCGAACTCCGACCCGAAAACCTCCACCAGCACCGACTCCAACGGTACCGAGGCTGTTGGAGGAGGAGGAACCAAGACAACAGGGTGGGCAATCGGCTCCGGAGCCGACTGGGCTGGAGCCGAAACCAACTTTTGGAAGACTGGAGACTGAAACAGCCTTTGAAGTACCCTATGTCTGAATCCGACATTCTCGAAGATCGAGAAGAGATCGAACGAGTTCGAGTTGACTTCTCCACCGGTTCCAAAGGACTGGGGGACCGGCTCCGAATCGTCTCGATAAATATCGGTGCCGAGGGAGACTCCACAACCATTGCAATTTCCCTCGGAGCTGAAGTGGACTTGGCGCGAAGGGAAGAGTCTGAGCGGGCAACTCTCATCGGCTCCGAAGACAGTGGAGCCGATGAAGGTGACCGCCTCCTCAAGCTCTAGCCGTCGGCTCCGAAGCCAGAGGAGTTGAGGCTGGAGGCATGGAGGCAGACCGTTCCGCCCTCGGCTCCGAAGTCCGTGGAGCCGATGGAGAAGCCTGCCGAGATTTCTTTGTGGCCGGTTCAGACGGGCTGGTCGGAGAAGACGATTTCTTTTTCTTCGAAGGTGAAGAGGAAGAAGATAAAGCCTCCTCAAAAGAAGGTGTAATAAGCCCTTTTAGAATCAATTTGTTTTTCCTCTCTTGGAGGACCCGGGAGGAAAAAGCGTGACAAACGCTGCATGACTCCTGAAGATGTTTAGGGCCTAAACAATACACACACAAAGAGTGATCATCCGTTATGGACATTTTGTAACTGCATTTAGAGCATTTTTTTAACCCAGATGGTCTGTGCTCTTTAGACATGTTGTACACAATCACTACCACAGAAAGGAAACTTTAGTTACAAAAAGTTACAAAATTTTGTAAAGAAAATGTAAATCAGGGCAAGACCCCTCTAACAGAAACGGGATACTTGACCAACTAGACTACAATACTACCACAAGACTCACACTAAGTAGTTCACTCGCGTGCGAGGGCAAGGCCCCTCTAACTTAAACGGGATCCTTTCCCTCAAATTAAGACAAAATTTACCACAAAAAATTAACTCAAACTCAGTCACACAACAACGATAGCTGTTAAAACAGCTTTTAAGTCGATTAATCAGAAATTCCTGACAGAAATTTTTTTTTTTTAATAAAATTAGCACTTCGCTCAGCCAAGTCCGAGACCAGGTCTTTGCTGTAAAGTGAAGAACACAAGAAACGGCAAGTGAGCAGTAATGTGTTTTTTTTTACCGTTTTTTCTTTTTGAGCTGCCATTTTTGACTTTTTTATTTTTTTTATTAAAATTAATAAAGTTTTAGTTTCTTTTCTTTCATTGTTTCATTTTGTTTTTTTTGACTTCCTGGAAGTACTGCTTACTGCTCACTTGCCGTTTCTTGTGTTCTTCAGTTTGCGTTGCTGTTTTCCTTCATTACTTTGCTGTAAAGTGGCAAACGAGATTTGGGGAAGCAGTAGTGGTGCATCCTGGGATGTGGGATAGCTCAGCCAATAAGAGACTTTGTTCTATAGTATAGCGTGCAGAGTCGGAGCCGAGGATCGGCTCCGAACCCATCAGTACAGAATGTAGGCGAGATAGGATCACATTACATCTATACCTTACTTTCATCTAAAAGCAAATACACCACAAAGGCTGTAGAATATAGGGAAGAGAAGTTCTAGAAAAAAGGGGGATGGCAGGTGGGTAACCCTGACTGCAACAGTGAATACACTCAAACATCTACATTTATGGTAAGTGTACACAACTGTACTATGTTCTTCGTGTTTCACTGTTGCAGTCATTACATTTGGGTAGAATTCCAAATTTATGGATGGGAGGCTGGAACTAAATAGCATTAGGAGCGGCTATAAGGCCCTGCATAACTGCAGTGGCAAAGCCTGCCCTGGACTTAGAGAAGAGAGGCAAATGATAATGCTTTGTAAATGTATGAACAGAGCTCCAAGTAGCAGCTTCTAGAATGTTTTTTGGTTGGCTGCTGAGGTAGATGCAGCCCTGGTGGAATGTGACCCGATTCCCTTCGGCACCGGTTTACCATGATGCAAGTAGCAGAAATGAATGCAGTGGCTTATCCACTTTGAAATAGTCTGCTTTGAAATAGCCTTCCCCTCTGATCCTGCCAACAAATGCCACCAGTAGCTGCTCAGACTTTGAGATTTGGTCCTGTTCAAGTAGAATCTTAGTTGTCTGTGTACATTCAAGGAATGCAGAATCTGCTCCCCCTTGTTCTGCGGATTTGGGTAAAAAGTTGGCAGGTGAATAGTTTGGTTAAGCGCCACACTTGATACCACCTTAAGCATAAAAGAAGGATTGGTCCAGAGGGACACCCTGTCTGGGTAAAATGTAATAAAAGGCTCTACAGCCATGAGGGCCTGTAGTTCTGAAACCCTTCTTGCTGAAGTGATTGCCAGAGGGAAAGCTGTAAAACTTTATATCCACAGTAGCTGCTGGTTCAAATGGAGGCAGGGTGAGCTTTTCCAACACAAAATTGAGGTCCCATGCAGGAGTTTGTGATCTTCTGGTAGGCCTTAAAATTTTGGCCCCTCTAAGATACTGTTTTAGCAGAGGATGAGAAAAGATGGGAGGCTCTGTGTTGTAATGAGCCGAGATGGCAGAGGAATGGACTTTTATTGATGAAAAAGATGGGCCCTTGTCAAGCATCTAAGTCAAGTACTGTAAAATCTGAGGAATATTTGGCTTTGCTATGTCTGTTCCTTGTGCTTGGTTCCAACCACAGAATTTCTTCCATTTATCAGCATAATAGGCCTTATGGCTTCCAAAAGGACATCCATCACAGATTTACTGAGAGGTGTTGTTTGAATAATTACATGATCAGCCACGCTGCCAGGTTCAGAGTTTGGAGCAGATTGTGCAGAATATGATTGCTCTGCTGAGACAGTAGATGAGGTATTTGAGGCAAGTACCAAGGAGGGAGTTGAGACGTATTCCTTAGAACTGGGTACCAATGCAAGGCCAGTCCAGGGCAATTAGGATCATTTTTGTTTTTTCCCCGTTTGACCTTTAGTAAGACCTTGGGGAGAAGAGGCAAAGGAGGAAAGGCAGAAACTAATGGGTTTTTCCAACTGAAGGATAGGGAATCCACTTTCCATGCTTGTCTGTGAAATGTCCTTGTGCAGAATTTGTCCAGTTGATAATTTTGGGGAGAGGCAAATAGATCTATGTCCGGACTCCCCCATTTCTCTGTTATCATGCTGAAGACTTGTGGATCCAGTTTCCACTATTGAGGTCCCATAAGTTTTCCGCTTAGGTCGTCTGCCAGAGTATTTTGTTTTCCAGGCAGGAACTGAGCTTGAAGATGTACTTGGTAAGTCAAGGCAGTGTCCCACAATGCCATGGCTAGTCTGCAAAGGGGGTAGGAATGTGTACCCCGCCTGCTTATGTACCACATGACCGTGGTGTTGTTAGTCTTTATCAGTAGTTGTCCTGGATAAAGTAAGCCCTTGACGGCTGTCAGGGCATTCTGAACAGCTAACATCTCTTTCTGGTTGATATGCAGATGCATTTGCTTTGGGCTCCATATGCCCTGAATGCATCTCCCCAACAGGTGGGCCCCCAAGCATAGTCGGATGCGTCTGTAGTTAGGGTTTGGGGGGCAGGGGGTAGAGTGAAAGACTGTCCCATGTTCTGGTGACATGTCTCTGCCCACCAAAGAAACTCCTGTTCTAGGCAGGGAATGAGAGGAATCATTGCTTACAGACTCTGTGACAATGTTGACTCCCATAAACCTTTTAGATACTACTGTAGTTTCCTCATATGCAGACTTGCATGAACCCAAAGCCTGCAGAATTTGTCTTGCAGATAACTGGGTTTTTGTTGCCATCTCTTTGAAGTAAATAGTCAGTTGCCTTTGCTTGTCTGGCGTAAGGTAAGCCATCTAAGTAGTTGTATTCAAGCTTGCACCCAGGAATGTAATCTTTTGAGAGGGTACCAGTTGTGATTTCTTTTTGTTTACTGTGTACCCTAGGCATGTTAGAAGCCTTTTTACAATCGTCAGATGTTGAAGAAGAATGTCCTTGTTTTCTGCCTGAATGGGACAGTCGTCCAAGTAAGGACAGATTTGTATGCTGCTTTGTCTGCAAAATGCAATTACTGGTGTCCGGCACTTTGTAAAGACCCTGGGTGCAGTAGATATGCCAAAGGGTGGTGCAGAGAATTGGTAATGCATAAAACCAGCCTTGAAGCAGAGGTATCTTCTGCACGATTCCCTTATTGGGATATGCAGATATGCCTCTTAAGTTTAGAGTCACTAACCAAGCATTCTTGCCCAGCATGGGCAGAAGCTGTTGCAGTGTCAGCATTTTGAATTTTGGGGTGTCCAATAATGTGTTCAAAATCGATAAATCCAGTATTCGGTGCCAGGCATTGTCTTTTATGGGTACCAGGAACAGTCTTGAATAAAACCCTTGCCCTTTTTCCTGTTCTGGTTAAATAGCCCCCATATCCATGAGGGATGTAACTTGTTTCTGTGCCTCTGCCCATTGATTTTGTGGCAGATATGGCCAACCATTTGGAATTGGCAAGGTATGGAAATGAAATCTGTACCCCTGGGATACTATGTTTAATACCCACTTGTCATGGGTTAACTGCCAATTTTGAGCATGAAGTGCTAATTTTTCCCCTAAGGGGGCTGCCAAAAGATAAGTGCTTGGTGATGGCAGAGGGAAGTCATTGAGACTGTTTACTGTAGGGTTGTGTTTTGCTTCCTCCAGATTTGGAGGTAGAGGCACCCCATTGCTTTGACCTGTAAGAACCCTGTGATTGGTATCTAGAGTCTTTTGAGCGCCTGGATTTGCCCAGTGAAGCTGTCGGACACAGGAGAAGACCAATGATTTGTAGGCCAGTGTCTACTGAATCAGGGTGGCTGCACTTGTAAGAAATATTTTACAGTTTGCATATATTTAGCTTTGTCTTCCATTTTCTTTAAAACCTCTTCTGCCTTATTACCAAACAGAGTATCATGCTGTAAAGGTGCATCCAACAATTTAGCTTTAACATGATCAGGCAGATTTTGCTCCTTGAGCCAGGCATGCCTTCTAATCACAGATCCAGTAACTGCGGCCCTGCAAGAGGCCTCTCCAAGGAATCAAAACCACATTGCAAAGTATGCTTTCTAACCTGTTCTGCTGCATGCAAAAATTCCTGTAATTCTTTATTTTCCACACATTTAGAAATCAACATAATTTTCTGTTTCAATAATCCCATATCATGCTGTTGATATTTAAGCATATAAAACTGGCAGTTTAGGGCCCTAACCGCCAAGGTTGCAGACATATAAACCTTCTTTCCCCATCTATCCAGCTCCCTGGAATCTCTATCAGAGGGGGTAAGATTCTTGGCTGAAGAGGCCTTTACACCTTTTGGACCCTGTCAGACAGTTTCAAGGTCAGTAGCAGGATTTTTGAATAAAAATTTGTGGGAGGCAGGAACCCTGTAATATCTGTCTGGCTTACTAGGTAGGGAATCAGCAGCCATGCCTGATTCCAAAAACACAACAATGTCTAATACAGGAGGTATAGCCTAAGGCCTACGCTGAGGAAGAAGGAAATCCCTAAGCCTCTTTTTTGATTCTGAGAAATCCTGACTCTCCCAATGAAAATGTTCCCTTAAAGTATGCAAGGCTTCACCAAAACAATAATCTTCAAGAGGAGATGCAGATGGGATGGATTTCTCTGCATCTGAATCCTCATAGGGAGGTATAGAAAATTCCTGATCAGAAGAAATAGAAACCTGATCTGAAGATTCATAATCAGTGTCTTGCCTAGGCCTCTTATCGGGGTGGGGGTGGGGGGTGGGAACCCCTGATCAAGGTAATTAAGTCTTCAGCCATTTTGATCATCTGTTTTTTAGGCATAAGGGCCTGTGCAGGTGGCTCATGCGTCAATTTTTTTAGCCTTAGAAATTGCTTTTGTCTTTGTTTTTGAAGCTGGCGTTGGTTTTACATAAAATGTTGAGGCCTGAAAACACCATCAGAAGCTGGTGCCTGCTCAGCAGCTCTGGACCCATCCAAGGGAGAGACATCTGCGGGTACAATACTCAAGAGTCTCGCGGCATGCCAGACTCCACACGGGCCTCGGTAGAGGCCTGCGACTCAAAAGTAGAGGGCATCAGGGGCTGCGAAAGTGCATCACTGAGTACCAGTGAACCGGCGACTGGCTTAGGAGAAGCTTAGTCTGTTTTGGACCTCGACAGTCTGTCTGTCCTTTTCTTTGCATTTTTTGTGAACTCCGGTAGTCGGGTTGCTATCCGATGACATTTCAGGATAATTAAATCAGTTTCCAAAATATTGTGAAGCAAAGATATACTGACGCTTACTGGTGTGTTGGTTAAATCTAGCACAAAACCGACAGCAAGGCATGTTATGATCTGGGCCTAGGCAAGGAATACAGTACAAATAAAAATCCTTATGAGGTATTTGCATCCCAGAAGTAATGCAATTAGCAGTTAGTTATGTACTCACCATAACGTTAGATGTATGTAGTCCATCTCACCTCACATTCTTCACTTGTGGGTTCGGAGCCGAATGTCAGCTCCGACTCGGCCTATTTACTAGCTTGAAAATCTTTGATTGGCTGGGCTAAGATGGTATCCCACAATACACCACTCCACATCCCCAGATCTAGTTTGCTGCCAACTGAAGTATCGTATCCATAGCCCAAACACACACACACACACACACACACACACACACACACACACACACACACACACACACACACATAACAACGAGGTCCAACAAATTATCCAAAGGGACTCTAACATCAGAAGTACAATGAGATCCTCCAAATGGGGGACGGTGGGGAGGGGGGGGTAATGAAGAATGTGAGGCGAGATGGACTACGTACATCTAACGTTATGGTTAGTACATAACTAACTGATGTTATGTAGTCCTATCTCGCCTACATTCTTCACTTGTGGGACAGCGTCCCTAGCACCTACATCCTGGGTGGCTCAATGGAAAATACTCCTGAGCACTGTGGAGCCAAAAGATGATCTGCCCCTGGACACCACATCCAATTTGTAATGGAAAAAAACATGCGAGGAGAAGCCCATGTTGCAGCCGCACACATTATCCATTGATAACCTAGCCTGAAAGGCTGTGGAAGTGGAAACTGCTCTGGTAGAGTGTGCTGTGACTGGAAAAGGCAGGCTCTTTCCCCCCTGCCTGATAAAGGAGACGCAACCAGCTATCCACCTAGAGATGGTGACCTTGGAAACTGCAGACCCCAATCGATTCTCTGAGAACGAAACGAAGAGCTGGTCTGACTTTCGCCAATCTTTAGTCCTGTGTAGATAAAAGCATAGTTGCCTATGAACATCCAACAGATGAAACTGGTACTCTGCTTTATTGGAGAAGTTGAGGAAGAAGATAGGCAGCTCAATGGACTGATTAATATTAGATAAGGAAGCCACTTTGGGAAGAAAGGACGGATTTGGTCTGAGAGAAACTCTATCTTTATGGAATATCAAATATGGCGGCTTGACTGATAGGGCCTGGAGTTCTGATACTTGTCTAGTCGATGTGATAGCTATCAGAAAGGCAGATTTCCATGTAAGAAATTTTAAATCGCAGGAAGACGCGGGCTCAAAGGATGGGAGAGTGAGGGCCTGCAGAACAAAATTGAGGTCCTAGGGCATAACAGGTTGAGATACAGGGGGACGAAGGAGAAGAGTGCCTTTCAGGAATGCTCTACACAGCCTGTGTGCCATTAAGCTAGGTTCATAAGCCACATTATAATTCGAAATAGCTGCCAGCTGAACTTTGATGGTGGCTGAGGCAAACCCTTGGTAGAATAAATGAGACAAATTCCAAAACGGAGTCAATGGGGGCTGTGTAGGGGTCAATACCTTTGGACTGGGCCCATATCGAAAACCTTTTCCACTTGCTAGAGTAGATCTTCCTAGTGGACGGCTTATGAGAGGACGAAAGAATATAGACCAAGTCTGGAAAAAAATCGTGACACCTGACTACGGATGGAAGTGGAGTAGCCAGGCGGTCAGCCGGAGGGTCTCCAGGGAGGAGGGGAGCTGTCCCGACATGTGTCAGCAAGTCTGGACGAGGGTCCAGAGTCCAAGGAGCATCCACGATGTAAGAATGAAGGAAGGGGAACCATACTTGTCGAGGCCAGTGAGGTGCGATCAGAATCAATCTGCTTCCCAAGGATAGCACTTTCTGAATCACCCCCGAGATAAGGGGAAACGGAGCGAAAGCATACAGCAGACCCGAGGGCCAATTGTGTGCAAGAGCGTCCCTTGCAGATACCCCTGGTGGGGGGATCAGCGAGAAGTAGTTGCTGCATTTCGCATTGAGGGGGCTGGCAAACAGATCGCAGCAAGGCTGACCCCATTTGCTGAATATACTGTCCGCCACCTGGTGGTTCAGTGACCACTCATAAGGCATGAGGATCGCCCTGCTTAGCCTGTCTGCAATCACATTTGTTTTCCCTGGGATGTGCATTGCCACCAAGGCCCGTTGGGAAGCTATCGCCCAATTCCACACTCTCATGGCCTCCCTGCATAGTGGGCACGATCTGGTTCCTCCTTGTTTGTTGAGATACCACACTACTGACATGTTGTCTGAGTGTTTCGCAATAGTCCCTGGAGGGAGGGCATCCTGAAGTGCCTGCAACGCTAGGAGCACTGCCCTCATCTCCAGGACATTTATGTGCAAGTGTATCTCGTGCTCCTGCCACGTGCCTTGGACCATCCTGCCGAGATAATGACCCCCCCCCCATCTGGGAGACGTACGTGGTCACTGTGGCTACCGATTTGGGTGGAACAAAGGGGTTCCCTACGTCTAAGTTGTTGGTGCATAGCCACCAACTGAGGTCCTGCTTGCATTTGCCTGTGATTAAGATAGGATGGGATAGCGGTTGTCTTTGGAAGGACCATTGGGCGAATAGCAGCCATTGTAGGATCCTCATATGTAACCTCGCTAACGGGACCATCATGATAGTGGACGTCATTGTCCCCAGTAACTGAAGAACTAGTCTTGCCCTCACACGTGTCAGAGGCATAATCATCCGAACCTGTCGTTGCAACCCTGTGATCCTCTCCACAAGTAGGAATGCTCTCAACCGAATAGTGTCCAACTCTGCTCCTATAAATGAGACACGCTGTGAGGGTAGCAAGGCAGATTTTTTCCAGTTTATTGTGATGCCTAACGGGTGACAAAGATCGATGGCAGTATCTCGTTTCTGAAGTAGATGCTTGGTGGGGGCAGATGGGAGCCAGTTGTCCAGGTAAGGAAACACCTGGAATCCTTGACGTCTCAAGTGAGCCGTCACCACTGCCATACACTTGGTGAACACCCTGGGGGCTGTGGTGAGACCAAAGGGCAGGACTCGAAACTGGAAGTGCCTGGCTCCCAGCTGGAAGCGTAGATGACATCTGGATGCTCTGTCCATTCTGATGTGGTAATAAGCATCTTTCAGGACGATGGAGCACATCCATACTTCCTTTCCAATAATGGGAGAATTGATTGCAGCGTGACCATCCGGAATTTGGACTTGTGTACGTAATGATTGAGTCGGCCGAGATCCAAAATGGGTCTCAGGTCCCCCGTTCTTTTTGGCACCAAAAAGAATCTTGAGTAAGTCCCTAATCCGATCTGGTCTGGGGGGACTGGTTGGATGACTCCTTTTTCTAGCAGATGAGAAACCTCTGTTGCTGCATGACCCCTATGACTGGGTGGAACGTCTGCGATTCTTTTGACGGGGGGGGGGGTGTATGGAGTGAAATGGAATGTTGTAACCTCCGGCGATTATCCCTAATACCCATCTGTCCTGGGTGATGTTGACCCAGGCTTACGGATACCGGGAAATTCGACCCTCGACTGCTCCGGAGAAGCACAGCCGGGCAACACCCTCAGGAATGTCAGTATGGGGAACCGCAAAAGGAATCACAGTCCCCAGAATTGTGGGGTCCCCCCCCTCTGCGGCAACGTCTCCCTGAATATGACCCCCCCTCCCCTGCCTCGGGGGGGGGGGGTCTCACCCTGTGCGGCAGGAAAGGACCTTTGAGATTTTTTGAATCACATCTTTCCCCCTCGCTGGGCCTTGGGATAAGGCCTCGACGGGAGGGAAAAATGGACTCCCACGGCAGACAAGGTCTTTCCCCTCTTGCTCGCACCTGGTGAGTGTGTCTTGTCTTTCACTTTGGTCCCGAACAAGGAGGAACCATCAAAGGGGGCATCAGTAAAGGAAGACTTAAAGGCCTCCGCAAAGTGACACAGGCGTAGCCAGGCTTGCCTCCTGAGGGCCACCCTGAACTAGCCGCCCTACTAGCTCCCTCGGCCGCATACGAAATCAGTCGCATGGACGAGTTAGCAATGGAGTTGAGGGTAGAGTGCTCAGCGCTGACAGTCTGAGCCACCACCTCAGGCACATTACCTGTTAGAGTATCTCCTAACTCCTTAAGGAGATCTCTCTGGAGCCGCGTGAAATAGGTTCATAGGTTTATACTAGGCTATCTGCCCTAAGGCATTTATAAGCCTAGCCCAAAGTTTTGTGGCTTACGCCACCCCTTATATGAAAAAATACTGTGCCCATTAGTTTGTTGTGCCTCTGTCCAGCAGTGACACAGAGATGATTCCTGGGGTAAACCTACGATCTCCCATCCACAGGTCAAGATTTCTCTTGAACAGAGCCAGCGAGGTGATCTGCCTCACATGGGCCGGGATTTTATTCCACAGCATAGGGAGTCTCTGAGTGATAAATCTATCCCTCCAGCACGTCCTATTTATATCTGTGCTAAGGTTTAAGTCGCTTGCTCAAGTGGTTTTGGTGGATTTGGATTTTTTGAGGTGGAGCATGTCCATTAATTCCGGGTTGGACATGGCCTTGTATGTCAGGCACAAGTCACCTCTGAGCAGACGGTATGCGACTGAATAGAGCTGGAGTTTCTTCAATCTGGCAGCATATGACAGATTTTGGAGTCCCTTTATCCTTTTGGTGAGGAACTTTTGGGGTCTCTCCAATTGCTGCAGATGTCGGGTGAGATGCATCCCGAATGGGGCACTGTACTCTATCATTGGTCTGATAAGTGAAGAGTACAGGGGAACAATGACCTCACTAGATCTGGATGTGAATCCCTTCATGATCAGGTGGGCAATGTAGAAGGTCTTTCTAACCACTTTAGCAACGTGAGTGTCAAAAGAAAGGCCACTGTCAACCTGGGTCCCCAGGTCCCTGATAACCTCTTCTGTGCTTAGTGGATTGCCACCTATATGGTAGCTTGGGGTTACCTTGTTTTTCCCAAAGGGTATGACTATACATTTTTTGGCATTTAACTTCAGGCCATGGCTCTGGCACCAGCTATCTGTTTCCGTGAGTCCCTTCTGAAGGATATCCGTGTCCGATGCACTTTCCACTATGGCGCCCAGTTTGCAGTCGTCTGCAAACTTTGTCAGCCAAAGTCCTCCCATGTTGGCCTGTACTTCTGAGAAGTAGATGCCGAACAATAGGGGGCCAAGGACCGAGCCCTGTGGGACACCACTTGTGACCGGCTTGGAGTCTGACATTGTGCCAGCAACTCTAACCCTGTGGGTTCTGTCCTTAAGCCAGTTTGCAACCCATCTTGTGACATATGGGTTTACATTTAAGCTGGTAAGTTTTTCTACAATACCCGAGTGGGGTACTGTGTCGAAAGCTTTTGCAAGGTCAAGGTAGGCTGTATGGACTGCCTTTCCCTCATCAATGGCCTTGGTGACTGTTTTGAAGAAGTCGACCAAGTTCAAAAGGCATGATCTGCCCTTGACGAAGCCAAACTGGGTCGGGTCCAATGTCTGCAAGTCCCCTATATCTTTGTTTATGAGCTCCATTATGATCCTCTCCATAGCTTTGTACACTAGACTTGTTAAGCTTATGGGGCGGTAATTACCAGGGTCCGTAGAGGCACCACCTTTGTGGAGTGGGACCACAGTTGCCGTACGCCACTCCTTGGGCACGTATCCTGTGGTAAGGCTGAGATTAAACAGCTGCCTTATGTGCGGGTTTAATTCCTCATTTAGCTCGTGTAGCACACAGCCAGGGACACCATCCAGTCCCACTGATGCTGTGTTTTTGGCTTTAGAGAGAGCAGCTTTCACCTGCGCATTTGAGATGTCTGGGAGGCCACACTGGCTGGGATAGTTATCTCTCCTTTAGGGGAGAGGGTGAAGTTTGCACTGAACCTGTCTGCCAGTATGTTGGCAATGTCTGTGGGTTCAGTGATTTTTGTATCATTTTGGACTAATTCTGAGCATATCTGGGAGTTTCCACCCAGGTTCCTAACATAGCTGAAAAAGGCCTTATGATTGTCCTTTGAATCCATGGCAATTTTTCTCTGAAAATTGGCCTTAGTTGATTTTATGAGTGCTCGTATTTTTTTTTTACTAATAATGATCTGGGATGACTTCCCTTTTATGGATTTTGTTCTATCATGTAATAGCTTTCTCCTCTTATTGTAAAGTTTGTTAATGGCTGGGGTCCACCAGACTGGACGTTTGCTCTTTGTGGAAAGAGTCTTGGTTTTATTTGGGATTGCCTGATCCATGCAGTCCTGGAGGTGTTCATAGGAGGCATTTGTAAGGGCTTCCGCAGCTTGGGTTGTGGTTTCCACTGGCTCAGGGGCCTTGAAGGATACCACACCAGTCTTGAGTAGTGTGAAGTTTGCTTTAGAGAAGTTCTTCACTGTGGTCTTTTTTGTTTGGGGTGGGGCGGGATGTGGATTTCCAGTGAGATTAGTTTATGATCAGATCTTACCAATGAGGGATATACTTCCGGTGTGGAGCATTTTGTCCCCATGTTTGTGATAATGAGATCTAGTATATTTTCTCCTCTCGTGGGAACAGTGACTAGCTGTTCCATGGCATTTGAATTTATGAACTTCAGGAACCGTTGGGCTAGAAAGTTAGGGCTTGAGTAATGCTCCCAGTCTATATTCGGGTAGTTGAAGTCACCCAATATGATGGTGTTTGGAGCTACATTTATACCCTCTAGTGTCTTCAGGAAGGCTGTGTGGGGTTCCTGAGTTTGAGAGGGTGGCCTGTAGCATGCTACAATTTGTAGAGCAGTTTTGCCTATGGTTAGTTGCACCTGGATGGTTTCAAGCTTGCATTGCCACCAACCTGGAGGTGTGGGTATCCTTTATGAATATGGATACACCCCCTCCTTTTGTGGTGTGGTCTGGGTTTTGGGGCCGGAACGCATGATATGAGGTAAAACACCTAATAGTGCCGGGGTGCTCTCAGGAGCCTTGAACCAGGTTTCAGTTACAGCACAGACATCGATGTTCTCCATACTGAGAAGGGCCTCGAGTGCGTGCATTTTGAGATTTAGACTTCTGGCATTGAGCAGCATTGCCCTCAGTTTCTTCCCATTTTTTGTTTTCTAAGGTGGTACGTTTAGAATTTCAGCCTTGCCTAAAAAAGGCACTATGGGGGTGGCAAGAGCCTTAGCCAAAATCCGGAATCCCAGGGGTGACAGGTGCAAGCCGTCCCTTGCGAAGCAGCGTGGCTTGTCAAGCATGTCATCCCGGGCAGACAGACACTGGATCCCCTTTGAATGACACCAGACATTAAGCCAATTGTTAAAGCTGATCACCTTGTCTCTATATTGTGGTTAGTGTTTTAAAAAAATGTTTTAAATGAGACATATAATTCAGCGACCGCAAGGTAAAGGTCGCTGAAGACAGTGTACGCTTCCCGTACCAATCCATAGTCCTAGACTTCTTGTTAGGAGGATGGACCGAAGAGGAAGACTCAGCAACTTCCTTCTGTGTGGCAGTCGCCACCACCATAGCATCTACCGGGACTCCCTTTGTCAAAAATTCTTTCCCTTGGGGAGCAGACAAAAATTTGTTGGGGCGTCAAGGAACAGGCTCCACAGAGTCAGGAGTCTCCCACACATAAGGTCCAGGAGCTCGTCGAAGGGTGGAGACACCCAGGAGGTGGAGGGCTGAGCGCCAAAGGCCTTAAGGAATACTGACTCCTCCTCGTAGGGGGTTTTGGAGGGCCAGTCTCCTCTTTGTTTCAAGATCTCCAGGATATCGGAGGACGAAACATCCTCAGAGGAAGACTTAGGGGACCTCTCCGATTCCTCGAGGTCAGTATCAGAAGTGAGAGACTCGTCCTGGGAGTCCATGGGCTTCCTCTTGCAAGATTTCTTTCTGGGGGGTTCCTCAGGCACAGTCTCTGAGGGCCCCTCAGAAAGAAGGGGACCACTTGTGGGGCTATCCTTAGGTCCATGCGCTCTGCTATCCAAGGATAGGTGGGTGTCAGAAGCTCTCGCCGGTGTTGTAGGGACAGAAGAACCGATCCGAGAGAAGTAGCTGACCTAGCCAGCGTGCTCCGCATAGCCTCGAAGAAGGGACCTCCCGAATCGGAGGACCGACCACCTTCCAAGGCCAGGACCGGTGTCCCCGCAGCAGAGGCACCAAGGGGGAGGCTTGGAACTGAAGGGTGTTCCGAGACATC
The DNA here is from genome assembly GCF_019279795.1 of Protopterus annectens. Classification (NCBI taxonomy): domain Eukaryota; kingdom Metazoa; phylum Chordata; order Ceratodontiformes; family Protopteridae; genus Protopterus; species Protopterus annectens. The sequence goes on from NC_056749.1 coordinate 257,226,847, forward strand.
CCCCTCGGGCCCGACCGAGGAGACCTGAGTCGCAAACCCTGTGGACGGAACAGACAAGGTCGGAGCCGATGCGGGCACCGATAAACCCCGCTGTGGGATCGGCGCCAGCGCAGGAACGTCCCTCGGAGTGGAACCTACCGGCTCCGACGACAAGGATGCGCTCGGAGGAGGAATAGCAGGTACAACTAACAGAGCTGGCTCCGGAGCCGACTGGGTCGGAGCAGAGAAAAGTGTGGCCAACACCGGTGACTGTAGGAGCCTCTGCACCACCCTATCTACATCCAAATCGGAAAGTCTGGAGGATTTGGAGGAAATAGATGGAGACCTAGACCTATCTGGAGAAGCTTGCCTAAAACCTGGCGACCGGCTCCGAATCGGTTCCTAAATTATCAGAGCAGATGCAGACTCAGTCGACACAACTACCTCCTGCGGCCCCGATGTCAGTGGAGTCGAGGAAGCAGATTCAAAGGTGGATCCGAAACAATAGATGGAGCCAGAGACCTCTTCTTGGATTTGGAGGATTTACACTTCGACTGGGTGCTGGGAGCCGAACCTAAATCCTCCTCAAAGGACGGTTTTAGCAGTCCCTTTAGGATCAATTTGTTTTTCCTCTCAGAGCACCCAAGGACTAAAGGCGTGGCAGAAACTGCACGACTCCTGAAGGTGGATGGCTCGAAGACAGTAAACACAGACCGAATGTCCGTCTGCGATAAGACATTCTGTAGGCACACTGTACACTTTTTAAAGCCCGAGGGCTTATGTTCTTTTTGTTCCTTAGACATACCAAGCCAACAATGTGTAGCAGCCGCTACTGACAAAAGGCGGGAAACCACTGACACAGAAACCAGTCAAAACGTAAAAACACAACCAAGGAATAGGGGAGAACTTCTAAATGAAACGGTTCTCAACTTAAAATGAGAAACTCACCTAAAGACAACCAGACAACACACAAGGAGGACTAGGTCCTCTAACTTCAACGGGCCTAGCCCGAGGGAGTAAGGGATATCACACACAAACACACTCGCAACCTACAAAAAGTAATGCAGCAACAACACTAAGAACAACTCTACTAGAATACACACAATTAGCCAAAAATTAGCGAAAAATCTTGACAAGAAAGAGTTTTTTGCAATACTTAGCCACAGCCAAGTAGAGACCACGTCCGAGCTCTACAAGCGGCAAACGAGATCTGGGGATGTGGAGCAGTGCATTGTGGGATACCATCTTAGACCAGCCAATCAAAGACTTTCGAGCTAGTAAATAGGTAGAGTCGGAGCAGACATTCGGCTCCGAACCCACAAGTGAAGAATGTAGGCGAGATAGGACTACATAATATCAACTTTTACGGACATCGGTAAGGAGCAAGAAAAAGTTTCCCCAATGGGGTACTTAGCTTTAATTGAAGACTTTGGTTCTGAAACGCGAATGTGAAAATTTCAGGAGTCGGCCGACCAGTATTTGCGAACTGCTTCTGCTTCAAGCACCGCACAGCAAGAAAGACTTAAGAAAATGGCGTCGGCTGCATGTTTTATACCCCTGACGACCTGATGTCATGAAACAGGATACAGCAACCGAAGCAGTACCCAAGACTTCGATATTACTGACATTGGTAAGGAGCAAAAAAAGTTTCCCCAATGGGGTACTTAGCTTTTAGTTGAAGACTTCGGTTCTGAAACTCGAAAATGAAAATTTCAGGAGTCGGCCAACTGGCACTTGCGAACTAATGCTTCGGGCACCGACGAACAAGAAAGATTGATGTAATGGCGTCGGCTGCATGTTTTATACCCCTGACGTCATGGAAGAAGGGACAGCAACCGACGCAGAACCCAAGACTGTTAATCAGGCCGGCTGAGGGCAACCTGCCAGCAGATTAACCAAACGTAATGACTGCAACAGTGAAACAAGAAGAACATCGTCCCAATCCGATGTTGGCGTAGGAGCAGGAACATGCCTAGTCTTTCGCTTCTTTTTCACAGGCTTTTCCTGTTGAGAAGAGAAAGCGGACAAAGGCCTATCCTCCATTAATTCTATGGACAAGGAAGCTGGAGCGGTTCTCCCAAGTCATCCAAACCAAATGTCTGCATACCCTCAGATGTGCTAGGATCCAAACTCCTGACTGCTTCCATCGCGACACCTGTTAAAGTAGCGGACCCTGCCTCCGATCATGCTGCCAGATTTTCATCAACCTCAAGAAGTACGTCAGAGGAAGCAGGCACAGCTGAAGAGGGTTCAGGCCTATCCTTGCTGACCTTTCTCTTCAAAGATTGCTCAAAATTATGAGGAACCCTCCATAACGTCCCTAGCCAGACATGTGAGTCATTGGTTTTCAAACTATAAATTCAAAGCTGACAGACGAATGTGAAAGGTTTTGGGAATGAAGGCCTGACAAAAAAAAACAGGACCGGTTGTTGTGAGTAGGCCCGAAGCAAAGGCAGCACAGCTCGTGACTAATCTTTATGTGAAATTTGCCTTCCACACCTACACTTGCCCTTCCTCGATGAAATTAACAAAACAAAAGGCAGTAGCGATAAATTAAATACCCTGTGGGGTACTTACCTGAAGCTGTAACACTAACGACTGGGCTCCAACAGCAGACCTAATGTAGAAGTCAAGCTTTCCAACTGACGGCGAAAAAGTTCTGAAGATGGTACGTGCGGACAATCCCTTTATATTGCTGACAGTTGTGTCTATGTGCGATATCCCACATACAAGCAGTGGCTCTAAGCTCTTGTATACAGGCCAGACACATCAGGTCATCTGAGTGGAATACAACCCATATGTAAAGAATACTGCAACACTGAATAGAACATCTACAATATCAGAAGTTAAGCCATTAACTTGGAGATCACTGCTGTCGAGAAATCACCCCGGTCCACAATAAGGCTTTCATACATTGAACTGACAGACTTAGTGGAATCTTTAGCATGACAGATTAGAGGGAAATCCCTCAGATAATTACAAAGGAGCCAGAACATCACGTAATGAGAAACGGAAAAAAGTGGAAAATAATCTCAAACCATGAAAAGATTATAGCATATCCACAGAAAGAGACATTAGCTTCAATGTCTTTTTTTTGTTGTAAATAAATTAAGTCATTTAACATATGCACACAACAAATGACTGTCACTATACTAAGCTGCCAATCTGACAGCTTAAAATACAGTTATTGCCCCTATTAAAATGATGCAACTTGGATTTTTTTCTCCTACCTAAAAAGCATAAGCTTTTGGCCAACAGTATACTTTCGCCCTCCTTCCTAGGCACATTATTTCTGATCTCTGCAGGGGATATCTAGCCAAGCCTGAGCCATTTAATGACACAATTACCATTTCACATCACAATACCCACAAAAACAAAGATTTGCAACAGCACTAGTAAACTTGAATGGCGTAAATTAGAAGTTATGTACTTACCATAAACTGGCATCTGTGTTGTCCATTTTCATTTTTCCTCACAGATAGGTTCGGATCAGACACGGCTGCATACGAAAGACTTCAGATTATCAACTCAAAATCCTCCCTCTATCCATAATGTTCCATTCTTCTCCTAGCTCCTCAGACTGAGTTTCCTGCCCAATCTCTCCAACTTATAAGACAGAAAAGATACAGAAGTAAAGTTAAGGCTCACACCTGGAACTGATAGGTTCCAATACAGTCTGCCAGGTACTCTTAAAAGAGACGAGGCTGGGGGATAGATGGGAAAGTGAGAAAGAATGAAAATGGACAACACAGATGCCAAGTTAACTTAAGTACATAACTTCTAAATCTGATGTCCCTTTTCATTCTTCCTCACAGATGCAACAGAATCCCCAACTACATAGCCCTTGGAGGGTCCTCATGAAGGGCATGAGGTAACAAACCAGCGTAAGCTCTGCTTCTGGAGATGATATCCAATTTTTAATGAGCAACAAATATGAGAGTGTTAGCCAAGTAGCTGTAGCACAAACATCGTCAATGTAAGTCCTTCATGAGAATGGATGGTGTAGCCTCAGAATGAGTGGAGTGAGCTCTGGGAGGTCATGGCAACTCTGCATCTCACCGGTCTATTAACAAAAAGAATTAATTAGTAATCCATTTGGCTAGAGTGCATTTGGACACTGCTTGGCCCAAGTGGCTAGAGGAAAAGAATACAAACAACTGAGCTGACTTCCTGAACTGCTTTGGCCTGAAAGGGTACATCACGGAGCTGAAGCAGGTATTCCTCCATAAATGTAATGTTGGGAAAGAAGACTGGTAATTGTATGGACTGATTAATGTTAGTCTCCACTACCACTTTAGGAAGAAAGGAAGGACTGGTCCTTAAGGCTACTCTGCCTTTATTAAAGAATGTAAGGAGGCTTAGCTGATAAGGCCTGAAGCTCGGAAATTCTTTTTGCTGAAGCAATGGCTACTAAAAAGATGGTTTTCCAGGATAAAAACTTAGAAATCCTTTGAAGTAGCAGACAAATGCATTTTGGAGTTAAACCTTGAAGCACAACAGCGAGGTCAAGAAGGAGAGGGAACTTTTATTGGGGGTCTGAGGAGAAAGACACCTTACATGAAGGCTTTACACAGTTTGGTAATAGGTAGAGAAAGAGATTTATTCCCAGACAGTACATTTGAGATCGCGGCCAACTGAAGTTTAATAGTACAAGAACTAGCCCATTCTTTAGAGAGAGATTTTAGGAAGAGAAGAATGGCCACAGTAGGTGCTGAAAACGGGTTGACATTCTGGTTGAAAGCCCAAATAGAAAATCTTTTCCATTTGCTCCAGAAATTTTCTTGGTAGAAGCCTTCCGAGATGCCAAGATAATCTCATGTACTGGGAATGCAAGCCTGGACTGTTTATTACTGTAAGTGGAAAAATCACAGTTTGAGTGTGTGGAGACTCGGGTGTTGAAGCGTGGATGGATGGGACAGGACATGCTGAGTGGGCTCCAGTGTCCATAGGAGATGCTTCAAGTGAGACTAGAACCATCCCTGTCAAGACCAGAAGGGGGCAATGAGGATGGCTGAACTCTTCAGCCTGCTTGCTTTCTTTAAGAACTTCGGAATCACAGGACGAGGAGGGAAAGCATACAAGAAAACCAGGGGCCAATCGTGTATCACAGCATCCCTCTGTGATCTCCCCCCAGTGGGGGGGGGGGATCAAGAGCAAAATACTTCATGCACTTGTTAAGAGGCGATGCAAATAGTTCGCACCAAAGTTGGCCCCAATGGTCTAAGATCACATTTGCTAATGGCTGGTTGAGAGACCACTCATGGGGCATCAGAATATATCTGCTGAGCCTGTCTGCTAATTCACTGGTTTCCCCCAGGATGTGAGTTGCAATGACAAAGTGGTCTGAAGCAATCTCCCATTCCCAAAAACTCATGGCCCCTCTGCATAGGGGCTAGGATCGGGTTTCCTCCTTGCTTGTTGATGCACCAGACCACTGACATGTCTGTTTGGACTGTAATCATCCCTGGAACTAAAATATCTTGAAATGCTTGCAACGCTTTAAGGACTAGTCTCATCTCTTGGACACAGATATGTAACTTGGTCTCCAGAGGGGACCACGTACCTTGGAAATCTTTCCAAAGTAATGCCCCCTACCCCAGTTGGAAAGCATCTGTTGTCATAATGGCAACAAGGGTGGAAAAGTAAAAAGTCTGCCCAAAAACAGATCACTGGACTGAAGCCACCAGGGAATGACATTTGCAGATCGGGGTGAGTTTTCTGGGAAATGACAGGGGCTGATAAAGAATGGAACCCTGCACCACCAGTGTCCACTGAAGAATGCACAGAAAGAACCTTATAGAAGCACTACACAAATGGCAGCTGACAGAAACCCCACAGCTTAAAGTACTAAATGTGCTAGAGGAGACGAGTGGTATAGGATGGCCCAAACTTGAGTCTCAGGGATGTAATGTGATGGAGAGGTAAGGAAACCACCTGGGTAGTAGTGTTCAAGAGGGTTCCTATGAATTCCAAGGTCTGAACTAGAACTACATTTGACTTGGTATTATTTACAGAAATGCCTAAGGTGTTGGAAATCTGTAGCAAGTTGTCCCTGGCTTGAAGGAGTTGATGCTTGGATGGGGAGGAGAAGAGCCAATTGTCAAGCTAGGGGAGATACACATAATCCCTTGAGTCTCAAGTGAGCTGCTACTACTGCCATGTATTTGGTAAACTCCTTGGGGGCTGTGGTGAGTCCAAAGGGCAGTACTCTGAATTGGTAATAAATGGCTCCCAGCCGAAAGTGTAGATATCGCCTGGATTGCCTGACTATTTTGATACGACAGTAGGCATCCGGGACATCTACAGAGCACATTCACTCGTCCTTGCGCAGTACAGGCAGAATGAACAGTAACGTGACAATTCGGAACTTTGTCTTATTTACAAATTGGTTTAAGTTCCTTAGGTCCAAAATGGATCTCAGATCCCCTGTTTTCTTTGGCACTAAAGAAGCTGGAGTAGGGATTCATATCCAGTTTGGTCAGGAGGGACCTCTTGGATGACTCCTTTCAGCTAC